>NC_056742.1:242634092-242906592 GCF_019279795.1 Protopterus annectens
GAATGTAAACATCCTGAAGGGTCACCTGTTACTGGACAGCTAAATCCCAAACCTGAAGAGCTAGTCTGCATAGGAGATAAGATCTTGCCCCTCCCCTTGCTTGTTGATATACCACATCACCATGGTACTGTCTGTGAATACTATGAGGGACCCTGGACAAAAAAATAAAAAAGAATGAAAAGCCTAGAGTGTTAAGAGAAGGCCTCTCATTGCTTTGCTACTGATGTGGTCCTTTTTTTGTCAAAGAGACCAAAGGCCCTGCACTTTCTGAGGATCAAAGAAGGCCTCTGTAAAGAGTTTGAGGCAACTGTAAAGAGTTCTTGAGAGGGGAATGGAGGTTGAAAAGGAAGCCCTGAGTTGAGTGACAACTGATGAATCCACTACTGAAGTTCCAGCTTGAGACATGGGAGAAGGGGAACTGGGAAATCCAAAGGATCAGAATGTTGAACTACCTCTCAACTGTACAGATTTTCACAGAATGTCCAGATTTTGCCTTATATTTTTGTTCCGTTTTTCATAAAAGTTTGGCTTTCTGGCAAATTAGTGGCAAATCATTAAAGATTGAAGTTAGAAAATAATGACAGACATTTGAATTTTAGACTTCATACCCATCATAAAATTCATACTAATGCAAAACCGGTTATTCTATCAACTTTCTAACTTTGTAAGAGCAATATTTAAAAATTGTCCCTATTTGTACCTCTTTTTTAATGGCTTTGTCCAGATTTCCTATTCTGAAAGGTTGAGAGGTATTGAAGCCAGGGTGACTTTAGGAACCACTGGTGCTTTCTCATATGAAGCTTGGCAAGAGGAAGCATTGGAATGGTGGAAGCCATGTAGCCCAAAGCCCTTGGAAACTTCCTGGCTGTAAATGAAGTCCAGAGGAAGAAGAGGTCTGGAGCCTGCACCCTAGAAAAAAGTGGTCTTGGGAAGGATTCAGGAATGATTTTTTTGAAATTCACTGTAAACCCTAGGCTTTGCAAGAGACAAATAGAAAAGGGAATATGCTGAATTAAAATCTCTGGAGAAGAGGCCTGAATGAACAGGTCATCCAGGTAAGGAAAGATCTGTATTCCCCTCATCCTGCAAAAAAGCAATCAAAGGAGCGAAGCATTTGGTGAAGACCCTTGGTGCAGTAGAGCGGCCAAAGGGCAAAGCAGAGAACTGAAAATGCAAGAAAGCAACAGAGAAATGGAAAAGCATCTTGAAAAGGGAATGAATTGGGATATGGAGATAGGCATCCTTGAAATCCAGGGAAACTAGGAAAGCCTGAGGAGGAAGAACAGGAGACAAGGTTTGAAGGGATAGCATCCGAAAGGAAGGAACCTTCAAAAATGTGTTTAGCTGACAGAGATCCAGAATAGGTCTCCAGATGTCTTCTTTCCTAGGGACTAAAAACATTCTGGAGTAAAACCCCTTTCCCCATTGAGGAATTGAAATTGCTTGAATTGTTCCTTGAGACAACAGGTCCTGAAGCACCTCTGGAAAAATGGGCAGCTGGTTCCTGAGGAGGCTGAACAAAATGGGAGGTAAAGATTTCCAAACCACATAATACACTTGACAGATTATGGACAGAACCCAAGAATCCTGAGTGATATTTAACCAAATAGGTAGGGACAGGAAAAGATGAAGAGAGAGAGAGGAATGTGACTCAGAAGAGAGGGGCAAGGATAGTCGGACAGCACCTGGCTTGTCTGGAAAAGGAGGCTTCTGAGCTGAAGGAGTTTGAGTAGACTTGGCATGAGAAGCCCTTCTACCACCCTTCTTACCTTTAGGGGAGTCCAAGACTGTCTGCATACAAAAGCAGGTTTATTAGGATAATTCCTTTGAAACTAGGGAAAAGGAGAAACAAAAATATGTTTCAAATCCTGTAAAGCCTTACCCTTTTCCTGAAGGGACTCTCAGCAGCAGTACCACCAAAAAGATGTTTAAGGAGCATCCATCAACTTAGCCTTAATATCATCAGGCAAAGGCTGGAGTTGAAGCCAGGAATACCTACTCAACACAAAACCAAAAGCAGCAGCTCTAGATGAGGCATCAGCTGCATCACAGCTGCATTTAACAGAATGGCGAGCAACTGAGATGATGTCCCTTGTAAGGAAAGAACTGAAGTCTTCCCCTCAGAGTCAGGAAGATCTGAAATAAACCAAACAATTAAGGAACATCAGTGCCCAAACAAGAAGAGTCAGAGCTCCAGCCAACTAAAAAACGAATATTTAGGCACAGAGACCGCAACGAAAACAAGCCAACACTGGGATTTATTAATGACACTGTATCCAAAACAGAACATGCATCAGACCAAAATTCCAAACCATAAAACACTTAACTTTGTCACCACATTTTTCATTCATATTTGAACTTCATCAGATTAACAATACCATAAAACTCATCCTGCCTTATATATCCTGTCCACATTAAATAATTATTCAGTAAACACATACTAACAATTATGTAACTGAAAACTATACTTTTTAGGTAAAATATAAAACCTTACATAAAAAAATATTCTGCAACTCCTTAAATATATATGAAATGTATTTATAAAAACATACTTATAAAACATCATGTTCAAAAATGTTACATTAAAAAACTTTAAATACTATGGCTTTCTATTAGGATGGAAATGAATAGCATGCTTTTGCTGCCCTCTAGTGACTACAGTAACATAATAATGTATGACCACTAACAAGAAATAAAGAATAAACAATAAAAACATGAAAAAGAAAACTAAAATGAACATTAAGGAGAAAAATGTTAAATCTCCATTGCTAAATCATACTAACAAAACCAAATAAATATAGATGAAGCATCAGCTGCATCACAGCTGCATTTAACAGAATGGCGAGCAACCTGAGAAGACAGCCTTTATAAGGAATGAGCTGAAGTTTTCCCCGCAGAGTCAGGACTATCTGAAATAACCTGACAGGCCTGATAGAGAAGAGCTAAAATATACCTTGTCATGTGGGTCTGGTACTTTACAGCTCTAAAGGACAAGGTAGCAGAAGTACACACTTTCTTACCCAACCTCTCCATAGTGCTGCTGTCCTTGTCAGAGGAAAGCAGCTTTATAGAAGGCAAAAGTTTAGATGGCTTATCAGAAGCATCGGAAATAACAGAAGGGTCAGCAGAGGGGCAGCTATAAAGGAATTTGCAATCCTCAGGCACCTTAGAAAACCTATCAGGTTTTTTGAAAGCAGGGAGTCGGGAGCCCGAGAAGCTGTGGAAAAAGCATCCAACAGGGCAGCAAAAACAGGACGGACAGCACAGAGCTTAGGAGACTCCATTTGAAGGACCTTAAAGTACCTTTTCTGGACATCAAAGACCTGAGCACAATCCCACTTAAAAAAAAAAAAAACTCCATCATACGGGAAGATTGTGTCACCAAAAGAAATCTCCTCAAAAGGAGAATCAGGACTAATAGATTTCTCATCCTCAGAGGCATAATCCAAAGGAGAGGAAATCTGTAAAGAATAGGTTAAGGATTCTTCATCAGAATCCACATTTTCAACAGATGAAACCTGCTCCCTAGGTCTCTTAAGAGGGGTAGAACACCAGGGGGAAGGAATAGAGACTCCCTCATGAGGCTTCATAGCCACAAGGGCATTAAACAGACCTTATGTGAAATTTTCCCATTCACTTTTAGGATCTTGTGGAGCAGGAGAAAGGTGCTTACTTTTCTGCTTCTTTTTCAAGGGGACGTCAACCCTAAAGGTCTTAGGTGCCTTGAACCCTTGACCACATTCTAAGCATAGTAGGAATCTCTTCTCTGATGAAGATTTGAGGAACACCATTAGGCCCTTTGGAATTAATCAGCCACTGTTCCCCCTGAACATCCAAAGTGGACATCTGCAAGGCCTACAGGGGTGTGTGAGCAGCTGGATCCACACCTGCCTCCGAAACAGTTGCGACAGAGGAATTCAACTAAAAAACAGGTGGTCCTCCAGAATTTCACTAACCTCAAGAGAGATGTTAGCGGAAGTGGTACAGATGAAGACTCCAACCGAGATTTCTTGGTCATATTCTTTACAGACGGCTGACCCTCAGGCCGGGAAGACTCCTCCATAGTATCCTTAGCCAACAATTTGACACTGGTTTTCTATGTAAAATACTAAAGAAGAGAGACAACTACGCAAGGTTTTTGGAACAAACGCCCGACAAATGGAATAAGATGTATGGTCTTGAGAAGCACCTAAGCAAAACAAACACAGCTTGTGACAATCTTTATGAGGAATCTGTCACCCACACTTGGCATTTCACCTTTCTGGATGACATGAATCCAACAACCATAAAACAGAAGGAGATAAGATGAACCCCCCACAATGGGGCACTTACCTGAAAAGCAGCTTGATAACCAGCAGACAAACAAGCGTTCAGACCAATGATTGAAGATGCACTTCCGTACATCACCTTTATGCCCTATGCCATGTGTGGGGAGCATACATGTGACATGTAGCATCCCTGTTACAACCTAAAAGGCTTTGGTTTTCTGGACTGACGTCGGGCTAGCCCTGACAGGGGATCCCTATTGTAAAGAATACTGCAACAGTGATATGGAAGGACATTAACTGAGACATACCACAGAGAATATGAGGGGACCCATACTCTCTGGGGAAAAATCACAAAAACTGATTGGCCGAAGAAGAGCAATAAAGACGATAGAGTGGACTATAGAGGATAAGAAAGAAATTATGTATTGTTACTATTAAGTAAAAAGCCCTGAATTTCCAGACACAAGATATACAAAACGATTAAGAGAGAAATTAGAGGAAAGAAAAATTCTTCCGTAAGAAAAGCTGTCAGAAGCTTCAAATAAAAATTTGCATTCATCAATACAACAGATTTTTCAAAAACAGTATATAGCTCAAGAAAATTTGATCTGTTTGAGAAAAAAAAGCATCTGAGGAAGTACGAAAATATAAACAAAAGCTAGAGATATTTGAAAAATATAAAAAAAGAAATATGGATGGGAAAGAAAGAGAGATCTGACATGGTGCAATATTTATGCAAAGGAGAAAGCCAAGTTAACTAATATAGAGGAGGCAGTCTCAGAGATATTTGAAGAGAAATATAGGTAAAATCATCCAGATATGGAAAATTTCACAATAAAAAATTAATAGCACAAATATGTAATGTGGAAAAGAAGATTAGTAAAGTAGAAGTTAAAAAAATAAAAGTTGAAGTTATGGAGTGCCTGCAAAGTGAAGGATTTAATGTAGAAGGTCTAACACAGACTACATCACAGCATGATGGAGTGAGTCCCCAGAATAAGGAAAAGCAAGAAGATTAGGAGACGTGAAGAAGAAATATGGACATGGGAAAGGAAAATAGATTTAATATGGTGTAATATTTATGCAAAGGAGAAAGCAAAACTAAACTATACAAAAAGAGCAGCACCAAAGATATTTGAAGAAAAATACAGGCAAAGGAATCAGGATATGGAAAACATTACAATACAAAAAAATAAGGAGACTAAGAGGAAAAGTAGAAAAAGATATTAGTACTGGAGAAGTCAAAGAAATAGAAAATGAGGTTATAGAGCATCTGCAAAGAGAAGTATTTAGTGTAGAAAATCGAATGCAGAAAGCACCACAACAGGATAGAGCAATGGATATCAAAATTAAGGGGAAACCAGTGGAACAGGAAGTAATTGGTCAGGTGCCATATCAAGATATTGTGGAGCCTTCCACAGGAAACCAGTATAAACGCCCACTTGAAGCTAGACAGCAAGGAAAGGAACAGGAAACTGTGGAAGCTCTGATGCAGTCAATGCTGAGGAGTGACAGGCCAGTGAGTTCCCATGTGACAGAGCAATAGATGGCACAGGATGAAGTTGAAGAGAATGTGCCACATGAAGATTGTGTAGAACTTTCTATAGAATGCCCACAGGAAACAGAAAATAAGGAATGTGCCCTCGCTTTGGAAGAAAATGAGATAAGAGAAAAGTTGCTTGATTTAATGGACATGGAGATCAATGAGAAATAGACTGCAGAAGGTCAATAAAACCCAAATAGTAAGAATTCTGATAAAACAACTGAATGCAGTAATTAGGACTGTCCACAGAGATCCATGTGATATAACAGAAGTGAACAGGATATACTATTGTGCTGCTAAATTAATAACCGATAAAGTTTTACCAAAAGATCACAGGGTAGTGAGGGAAAGGAAGGGGAGAAATCGAACACCATCATGAAAGAACTGAATAGAGAAAACTATAAAGCAATTAAGACAAGAAGTGTTACTGTTTGAAGATTATAAAAGAGGGAAAAGATCAACAAAAATACTAAGAAAGATAGATGTGATTAAAGCAATGCATAGTATTAGAACAGACCAGGATCTATCGTGCACCATCGCAAATAAACTAAAAATTTCAGCACAGGCGGAAAAAATTAGAAGATACACAGATAAATATAAGGGAAAAGTACAAAATAAGCAATTTATTGATGACCCAAAAAAGTTTTACAGAAAATTGGGAAATAGAGTAAAAGAAATTGAAAGATCGCCAAAAAAGAAGAAATAGATACATTTTGGAGAAGTATTTATGAAGATTCTGTGGAACATAACAAAGATGCTAAATGGACAGAAGAAGTAAAAGAAAGAAGTTTAAAGGTACAGGGTATGAAATGGGATGAAGTAACAGCCAGAGAGATTGAAACAAAGTTAAGAGAAGCCTCTAACTGGAAAACCCCAGGCACAGATGCAGTACCTAACTTTTGGTTAAAAGTATTAACATCTCTGCACGAGGATTTAGCCATGAGCAAGAACTATTTATATGCGGACCCCAAACAGACACCACACTGGCTAACAACAGGCAAAACAATGCTCTTACTTAAGACTGAACCTGCAAGCTACCCTAAAAATTACAGACCGATAACTTGCCTTCCGACGACATATAAACTATAAACAGGAAATTGATGCCGACAGAGTTTATACTCATTTAGAAGAAAACTCAATTATGGCAGTAGAACAAAAGGGCAATAAAAGAAAGTCATATGGAACAAGGGATCATTTGTTATTAAAGTTATAGTGGAGAATTGTAAAAAGGGGAAGAATCTAAGTATGGCATGGACTGGCTACAAAAAAAAAAAAAAAGAAGTTATGTACTCACCATAACGTTTCATGTTTGTAGTCCATCTCGCCCTTTATTCTTACTGATGGGATCGGAGATAATCCTCTGCTCCGACACGGCCTATTTACAAGCTCGAAGTCTTCTAGTTGGCTCGTGGCTAGGTAGGTATCCCATGGTAAACCAGTATAATCCCCAGATCTTGTTTGTTGCCAACTAGGAGAAATAATAACAAACATATAGAAAGAAGCCAATAATAAAAGGTCTCCAGTGAATAATGATAACAATATTGTTCTGTCTCCAGGTACTTCCAGGATGGGGGTAAGAGGGTGGGTTTGTAAAAATGAAGGGCGAGATGGACTACAAACATGGAACGTTATGGTGAGTACATAACTTCTTTATGTTCTGTAGTCCTATCTCGCCTTCATTTTTACTGATGGGACAGCGTCCCTAGCACCTTATTCTTGGGTGGCTCAAGGAAAAATACTCCTGAGTACCATGGAACCAAAGGATGCTCTACCCCTGGAGGTTAAATCCAATTTGTAATGAGTAATAAAAGTGTAAGGGGTAGCCCAAGTTGCTGCACAGATATTATCAAGTGGGACCCTGGCTTGAAAGGCTGCAGAGGTAGACAGAGATCTCATAGAATGAGCCTTGATTTTGAAAGGTAAAGGCCTACCCTCAGAGGTGTAAATGTAAGCTATACAGCTAGATAATTCAATTTGAGAGGGTCACTTTGGAAACTGGTAAACATGACCTGGATTCGGAGAGGAAATAAATAATTGATCTGACTTCCTAAATTCCTTAGTCTGGTGCAAATAAAAAGTAATTGTCTATGAACATCCAACTGATGAAACCTGTATTCTGCTGCGTTGGAATGATTTGGGAAGAACACTGGAAGTTCTATGGATTGGTTCAAAGTGCTATGGGAACAGACCTTGGGGACAAAGGATGGATTAGTACGAAGAGATACTCTGTCTTTGTGAAAAATCAGATAAGGGGGCTTTACAGATAGTGCTTGTAACTCAAACACCCTTCTGGCAGGTGTGATACCCATGAGAAACAAAGTCTTCCAAGACAGAAATTTCAAAGGCGAAGAATGAGAAGGCTCAAAGGGCGGAGACATCAATTTGGAAAGCACAATATTCAAATCCCATGAAGCAACAGGTTCTTGAAATGGGGGTCTTAAAGTGGCACCTTTGAGGAAGGTTTTGCACAGCCTATATGACATCAGATTAGAATCTTGTATACCTAGATGAAAATTAGAAATTGCTGCCAATTCAACCCTGATAGTGGCAGCCGCAGAACCCTGGTGGAAAAGCTCAAACAGGAATTCCAAAACCACTGGAATGGAGGCGGTATAAGGGTCAACATTCTGTTTCTTAGCCCAGATGGAGAATCTCCTCCATTTACTGGAATATAGTCTCCTAGTGGAGGGTTTATGAGAGGATGTTAGGATATGAGTCACGGAGGGTGAGAAGTCGTGAAGCCTGACTAGGGATGGAACTGGAGCAGCCAAGCTGTCAAATTGAGGGTGTGCAATGTGGGATGAAGCGAGCCTGACATGTGTCAAGAGATCTGGCACTGGGTCCTGAATCCAAGGATCGTCTAGGAGAAGAGGCCCGAGAAAGGAGAACCAAACCTGACAAGGCCACTAAGGAGCAATGAGGATCAGTTTGCTTCCCAGCTGTTTCGCTTTCTGAATAACCTTGGGTATGAGAGGAAAAGCATAAAGGAGACCCAGGGGCCAATTGTGAACAAGTGCGTCTCTCGGTGACTCCCCCGGAGGAGGGATGAGGGAGAAATAGCTGCTGCATTTGGCATTGATCGGGCTGGTAAAGACATCGCAGCACGGCTGTCCCCGTCCGTGGGAAATCTGCTCCGCCATTTCCTGTTTCAGAGACCACTCATGAGGCATTAGGATTGCCTGGCTGAGCTTGTCGGCTATCAAGTTGGCTGTCCCTGGAATGTGCATTGCCACCAGAAAATGCTGGGAAGATATTGCCAATTTCCAAACCCGGATGGCCTCTCGACAAAGTGGGTATGATCTGGTTCCACCTTGTTTGTTCATATACCACACTACCGACATGTTGTCTGATTGTATCACAATCGTCCCAAGAGGCAGAAGGTCGTGAAGTGCTTGCAATGCCAGGAGCACCACCCTCATCTCTAGAACATTGATATGCAGGTGAACCTTGTGATCTTGCCATGTGCCTTGGACAGTCCTGCCTAGATAATACCCCCCCACCCTATCTGTGAGCCATCCGTGGTCACAGTGGCAACGGGTTGGCAAGGGATAAATGAAGTGCCTGTGATTAACTGGTTGGTTTGAGTCTACCAAATGAAGTCCTTCTTGCAAGAGTCTGTCAGCAATATGTGATGAGATAATGGTAGGTGTTGAAAGGACCACTGGGACGAAAGCAGCCACTAAAGAACCCTCATGTGTAGTCTGGCTAGCAGCACTAGTAGTATGGTGGAAGCCATAGTCCTACCTAGAAGCTTCAGGATAGTATTGGCCTTGACTTTTCATAGGGGGAGAAGAAGTTGAATTTGAAGAACCAGACTCTGTGCCCTTTCTACTGGCAGATGAGCCAACATGTCTACTGTGTCTATCTCTGCACCTATAAAATTCACAAACTGAGAGGGCAATAAGGCAGATTTTTCCCAGTTGATAGAAATCCCCAACTGGGCACAAAGCTGAAAGGTAGTGTCCCTGGTCTGAAGAAGTAAATGCCTGGTGGGGTGGTCAGGAGCCAGTCATCCAGATACGGAAACACCTGGAATCCTCGACGTCTCAGGTGAACTGTTATCACTGCCATAAACTTGGTGAACACCCTGAGGGCTGTGGTGAGATCAAAGGGTAGAGCACGAAACTGGTAATGACTGGCTCCCAGCCGAAAGCGTAGATGACTCCTCTATGCCCTGTCCATTTTTATGTGATAGTAAGTGTCTTGGAGGTCTATTGAGCACATCCAAGTGTCTGTCCCTGGTAACGGCAGAATAGACTGCAGTGTCACCATCTGGAACTTGTCCTTCTTTACTGATTCGTTCAATCTGCTGAGGTCCAAGATGGGCCTCCAGTCCCCTGTACGTTTTGGCACTAAAAAGAATCTGGAGCAAGTTCTGGATCCTATTTGGTCTGCTGGGACGGTTTGGATGACTCTTTTTGCAAGCAACTTGTTGACCTC
This sequence comes from Protopterus annectens, assembly GCF_019279795.1. NCBI lineage: Eukaryota > Metazoa > Chordata > Ceratodontiformes > Protopteridae > Protopterus > Protopterus annectens. The sequence goes on from NC_056742.1 coordinate 242,644,344, forward strand.
CACAGTTGCCTGATCCCTGTGATTGGGTGGAACATCCGGGATCCTCTTGGGAACATAGGGTGGCAGAGAAAAGGGTATGACATAACCTCTGGTAATAATTCTTTGTACCCATTTGTCTTGAGTGATACTTGGCCAGGCTTCTGGATACAAAGAAATGCAACCCCCCGACCGGCTCAAGAGAAGCACAGTCAGGTCCCACATCAGGAGCACTGGTAAGGCCAGTCCCAAAATGAATCGCAGCCTCCCTGGTTTTGCGGTCTGCCCTTACTTCTAGGGCGACGTCTATCATTTACTCCTCCTCCTCTGCCTCTGAAAGAGGAGTCACCCTGTGCATTTGGGAAAAACCTCTGGGACTTCTTGAACCACATTTTATCACCTCTCTGACCCTTAGGGTATGGTCTAGAAGGGACAGTAAAACGTGCTATCACAGCAGAGTGTGTTTTTCCCTCTTGCTCGCACTGGGTGAGTGTGTCCTTTACCTTGGGTCCAAACAATGAAGAACCGTCGAAGGGGGCATTGGTAAATGTAGACTTGAACTGTTCCGCAAAATTACACAAACGCATCCAGGAATGACGTCTTAGGGAAATTCCTGAACCCGCTGCTCTACTTGCTTGATCGGCTGCATACGAGATAAGCCTCATGGACAAGTTGACAATAGAGTTCAAGGTGGACAACTGGGTAGACACCTTGTCAGGGACTCCCTCAGTACATGTACCTTGTAGAGACTCTCCTAACTCCTTACGGAGATCTCTCTGAAGCCTCGTGAAGTGTGTAAGGTAGTTCAGTGATCTAAGAGTAAATGCCACTGACGAGAAGATACGCTTCCCGTATCTGTCTATCATTCGAGACTCCTTATTCGGCAGATGAACAGAAGTTGTTGTTTCCGCTAGCTCCTTCTTAGTGGCTGCTGCCACCCCCATGGCATCTATGGGAACACCTTTAGATAAAAATTCCTTTTCCCTGGGCACAGAAACAAACTTATTTGGTCTCCTGGGGACTGGCTCCATGGCATCAGGAGTATCCCACACCTTCCGACTAACCAGCTCCATCAGTTCGTCGAAGGGTGGAGACACCCAAGAGGCTGAAGGTTGAGACCCAAAAGCCTTCAGGTACACTGACTCCTCATCAGAAGGGGTGAAAGTGGGCCAGCCGCACCTCTGCTTAAGGAGTTCCAGGATGTCTACGAAGAAGGCATCATCAGAGGACGACTTGGGGGACCCTTCTGACTCCTCAAGGTCAGCGTCCAAGGTAAGAGACTCATCCTGGTAGTCTACATGCTTCCTCTTGCAGTTCTCTTCCATGGGGGCTCCTTGGAAGGATATTCCGGGGAGGTCATGGAAGAGTGGGGGCCACCAGCCGGTGGCTCCTGAGGCTGCAGGAGTCTGCTGTCCAGAGAGAGAGTAGGAGCTGAGACAGAAGTGGGTGCCCTAGGGGTGAGAGTATCGGTACCCCTGGTAGGAGCTGATGATTGGGACAGCACACTCCTCATCATCTCGAATGCCGACCTCTCCAGCTCCAAAGACCTCCTCGGCTCCGAGGAGACTGAGGATGCCATCGGTTCCAGAGCCATCGGCTCAGAGACCGGCGTAGGGTCCAAGCTCACACTCGTCAAAGCGCCGATAGGAAGGCTCGGAACCGAAGAGGTTCGGTTCCAGGCATCCCTGTCGGGGCCGACCGGGGAGCTTCGGCTCCTAGACACCACGGATGGCACTGAGTGTTGGAGCGGAACTCGGCTCCGAAACAACCTCAGGGGGAGCTGGAATCAAGGGTTCTACCAGTGGCACCATACACTCTGGCTCCAAAAGACCAGCATGGCTCAGAGGAATCACCAAAGGGGGGACGGACTCAAGTGGTCCCGGAACCAACTGGGTCAGAGCCAACAACAATTCTGGTAAGGCAGATGACTTCAGAAGTCTCAGCACTACCCTCTCCACATCTTCTTCTGATAAACTCCTGGAAGACCTGGAGGACAGAGTAGGAGAACATAATCTCTGCAGTATGGGTGACTTTAATATAGGGGAGACCGGTAAAGGGTCCATAGACCGGCACTGTTGAATACTCTCAGTGGTCAGCTCCGAACTACTTGGTGCCAACCCTGTAACCACAGTAGTAAAACTCTCAATCGGCTCCGAACTCAGTGGGGCCGATGAGACAGTAATTTTGTCAGGCTTAGTAATTTTAAGAGGCGGCTCCAAGACACCAGCCAGTGCCAGGGAGGGCCTCTTGGAGGATTTGGATTTTTCCTTTTTAGATCCCTGAGATCTAGCAGAGGAGGAAGAGCTAGCCAGATCTTCCTCAAAAGAAGGCTTTAGGAGACCTTTTAGAATGAGCTTATTTTTTCTTTCCTGCAACACCCTAGCACTAAAAGAGTAGCAAAATAAGCAAGTTTCCTGTAAGTGGATGGCCCCAAGACAGTAAACGCAGTTATTGTGGCCATCCGTTATGGACATCTTCTGTGAGCATTTTATGCATTTTTTAAAGCCAGATGGCTTATGATCCTTGCCTTCCTTAGACATCTCACAGAAGATGAACACACACACACACACACATACACACACACATGAAAGAAAGTGGGAGGATTAAGTCCTCTAACTTAAACGGGCCTAGCACTACAGGAACCGGTAAAGAAACACTACGAGGACTAGGTTCTCTAACTTAAACGGGCCTAGCCCGGCTAGGAAAGAAAGGGAAAACTAGGTTTTCTAACTAAAACGGACCTAGGGGGTACAGAAACAAGTAGAGAGACTCGGCACACAAAACAGAACAGGAATACAGTTCTAATTTGTGGAAACACAAAGAACAAGATCAACAGAACCTCGTTCTGTCTGCAACTCTAAAAGGAAGAATCAGCAAGTGGAAAGCTCCACAAAAAGTTACTACTTATAGTATTTAAACAAGCACACACAGCCTAAACTAAGCACAAATGGCACCTACAACTACTACTATCAAAAGTATGAAAACAGTAATATAGGAGTCTATATATATATATATATATATATATATAGATATAGATATATCAACCAAGTGAAAACTGGCACACAGTATACCAAGTACTTTAAGGCCAATAGCCAACTGTACTTAAAAAAAAATTGCACAAAAAAGGTGCTCTAATATACGCTAAATATTCTAACTGCAAACAATAGACTAACTACAGCTATACAATGCTATATAGCACTATCAAAATGTGAAAACAGAAAATTTATACAAATATTTGAACAAAATGTGTAAGACTTAGCCACGGCCAAGAAGAAGCACATCCGAACTCGTCGACGCAGCAAATGAGAACTGGGGATTGTACTGATGCACCATGGGATACCTTCCTAGCCACGAGCCAACTAGAAGACTTTGAGCTTGTAAATAGGCTGAGTCAGAGCAGAGGATCAGCTCTGATCCCATCAGTAAGAATGAAGGCGAGATAGGACTACAGAACATCATTTGATAGTTTCCCACACATTCATGGATAAAACAGTGCTTAAAAATGTACAAGATACATCCTACACTGATTGACTACGTTACAGTAACCATGAAACAATGGCAGACCACTTTGCAATTAAGTCATGATAAAGGACAGATTATTATCCCAGGGATAAAAATTCAAAGGGGGATATTCCAGGGTGACTCTCTGTCACTGTTGCTACTCTGCCTTGCCATTAACCCATTAAGCTGTTTACTTAACATCTTAGGCCATGGCTACAATTTGGCTCCTAGACAACAACAGTCTAATGACTTCTCATCTTCTCTTTGTTGATGATTTAAAACTGTATAGCTCATCAGATGAGGAAATGAAAGCATAACTGCAGGTTGTCAACATTTTTTCAGATGATATTGGAATGTCATTTGGTCTTGATAAGTGTGCAACAGCAACCTTTAAAAAAGGAAAACTGCAACACCAGGAAAACAGTTTGAGACAAGAATGCGATATAAAAGAACTTGAGCAAGAGGGAGTGTATAAATACTTGGGAACTGATGAAAGATCAGCAATAAAACATGAACAAATGCGAATAAAACTCAGTAAGGAATACTTTAGAAGACTTAAATCAATCCTGAGAACAGCACTGACAACTAGGAACAAGATCCAAGCTATAAATCAATTTGCTCTTCCTGTCCTAATGTACAGTTTTGGAGTGATTGACTGGCCTCAAAAAGATTTGGATAGATTAGACATTAAAACAAGAAGGATGTGTCATGCTCACCAAATGATTTAAAAAAAATCAGTGTATCCCAAGATTATATATTTCTCATTCCAAAGGAGGGATGGGGCCTCCTTGAAATTGATTACATGTATAGATCTGCAATCATGGGACTCCACACATATCTACTGCCTCACAAGATTCAAATGTAGTGAAAGTTTTGAAACGTAAGGAGAATAAATCTAAGATGACTTCTCTGCTTAATCTAGCAGAAGCATATCGACGTGAAGCAGGAATGGAAATCAAACCAGAAGTAGATAAAAACCAGGCAACAACTGAATGTGCCAAAAAACAAAAGAAAGAATATAAGGTGAGGGACCAGATGAGAAGGCAGGAAATGTAGAAAAAACATAAATATAGTTGCAAGTATAGAAAACTTCTGGAAGAACCTCATGTTGCTCAGGAACGAATGCAGGAATGGTTAAGGAGAGGCGAATTCAAACCAAGAAATGAAAGGTTAATATTGGCAGCCCAAGACAGTGGACTACGTACACGCAGGTTTACAAAGTCCATTGAACATGTGGGAGAAACAGACAAATGTAGGTTTTGCAAAACCGAATTGGAAACAGTCACTCACCTTGCTGCTGGTTGATGCACACTAATGGCAGGACGACTGTATACTGAAAGGCATAATAATGTGGCGAGACTGTTGCACTGGGGATTGTGCAAACATTATGGTATTGAAGTGGCTGAAAAACACTGAAAATATGAGCTACAAAGCATTGTAGAAAATGAAGTTTATATCACATTGGATCAAGCATTACTAACAGTCCAAAAGACAGATACTAGAAAACCGGATACAGTGGTCCAAGAAAAAAAGACAAAAGTAGCACTAATCATTGAAATTGCCACATCCAGTGACTACAGTGTCTTGCCTACAGAGAGACACAGTCATAAAATATCAAGATCTGCAAGCAGAAACGAGAGCAATGTGGAAGAAAGATACCCAGACAGTTCCAATAGTAGTAGGAGCAACGTGTCTTATAAAAAAGAATTTAAAATTGTATTTGGATACGTTACCAATACATGTAACTCCATATGAACTGCAGGAAGAGTCATTACTGGGCACATTGCGGGTGCTGTGAAGAACACTACTGGCTGACATCAAAGATTAAAACAATACTAATTTCATGAACTTTAATCATATTCTGACTTAGGAATGGGGTCCATTCCTGTCATGGTATTAGAAACCCAAAAGACTTGGAAAAATTAAAAAAGAGAATATGAGGGGACCCATACATCGGATAAAGTATTTAGAAGCTGCCTCTGTCCATTAGTATTACAGGGAGAAGTCCTGGGCTAAATTTTCTACTACCCATCCATAGATACAAGTTGTGGTTGCATATGGACAGGGATGAGTTTTGTTTTACGTGAACATGGAGTCTGTTCCAGAGCAGTAATTTCTTCTGCAGGATAGAACAGTCCTTCCAAACCGTTCTGTTGACTTTACAGATGAGGTTTAGATCACCTGTCCAAGTATTTCTGATGCTATTTGAAGTGCTGATGTGCAGTAGGTCCATCAGTACTCAGTTGGAGGATGCCTTTTATGTCAGACACAGGTCAGCTCTTAGCAGTCTGTAGGATGCACAGTATGGTGACAGGGCTTTAACGATCATTGGCAGAATTTTTTATCACGGCTTTTTGCTACAATTATGCTGTCACTGTGTAAAGCGGTCTTTCTGATTGTAAAATACAGTGATACTTTTTATGTTAGTTACCTCAGTGGAGCTATACTTATTAAGTAAAGTTAAAAACTTGTGCTTATACCTACTACAGGTTGAGCAGCTGTCCAGTTGCTTTCTATGTAATATGAACTAGAATTCTCATGACTTAACTGTTAGCATAGTTAGACAGTTTGCCGTGAGTAGGCGATTTCTGTAGTCTATAGCAGAATTCAACCCTTAAAGGACAATCAGACAATAGGTCAAGAAATAAATGCAGCTATATTCAAGTAAAAACAATTAGAACAGTAATATTTCTTGTAAAGTGTATAAGTACACAGTATAGTTACACATATGTAATGTACAGCTGCCATCATCTTACCTTCATTGGCATCTTCTTTGCATTTTCATTTTCAAAGATGTACAGAATACTCCAAACATTTTAATTCTAGCACAAGCACCTTCAGTGGGTAACAGAAACATCTTTACTATAGAGCTATCATTGAGATGACTTACATACCACTAGTTTTCTTCCTAAAATAATTAACCCATGCTATGCAACTATTAGGTTATTTGTGTCAGTACACTGTAGGACAATCATGATACATTTTACAAGGAATCTTATTCTGCCTATTTTGCTATTATTTAACTGCATTTATTTGTTGATTTATTGTCTGAGCGACAGATTGACTGTGTTGCACTTATGACCTGAAATCTGCTATAGACTAAACCTCTTTTCATTGACTTCACTAAAGCATATGACTATGTTAATCATAACTTATTATATATCTGCTTCTAGTTTTGCACCTCTTTTCATTGACTTCACTAAAGCATATGACTGTGTTAATCATAACTTATTATATATCTGCCTCTAGTTTTGGTCTGTCTACTACAGAATGGTTCTCTAGTCATCTTTCTAACAGAACTTTCACTGTTAAGTGTTACAACAAGTCATCACAAAACATAATCATAGCTGTTCATTTCCAGATTCTGTTTTGGGCAAGTCTTTTTTTTCGATATCTTTTCATTAAACCACCTACCTACTGAACTCAGGCTCTCTAATCTAATTCTTTAAGCACATGACCTAGTAATCTTCAAATCTGCTCAGAACTGCACAGTTATTCATAACCTTCAACTTACTCTAAATAAACTCCATACCTGGCTGTATGGCAAACAGCTAACACTAAATTTAAAACTGACTAAAGTTAAATTCTTTGACACACCTCAAAAACTTAAATGACTATTTAACCCTTTAGCTACACTTACTTACAATAGTCCAAACAATGAACATGCACCCACCTTTTAAATACTTACATCTTACACTTGAACCATTATTAAACATGTTCATAAACGTCAGTAAGATAAAGTCAAAGATAAACCTCTCTCTAAATGACTGTCACAAAATCTTCCATTTCTTCACCCCTTAAGGAAGAGCATCAACTGGAAAAAAAACATCTCAGAGCCACAGTCAGCCTATGGTTTACCATTCCCTGCTGATGATTCAAAGAAACATTTGAAGGATTTGTGGACACTAACTAACAGAATCAATTGCTTCAAATTCTTCTTACCCCATGAAGACTGCTACTGCGTCATTGTTAAACAATTTAAATGGCTTCCTGTACAATAGCATGCTGACCCTTTCCTACTTAACAGTAATACACACAACTATATAATTTACCTCCCCTACAGCTGGCCCTACATTAATGAATGAAACTAGTATACCAACTGTGTTCAAAAATGCAACTATACTACAAAGACTCACAAACATACCTCTCAACTGTTCAGAGTTTCGCAGAATGTCCAGATTTTTGACTCATGTTTTTGGTCTATTCCTCATAAAATTTGTGATTTTCTGGCAAGTCAGTGGGTTGATCTGAGAAATGAAGTCACTAAATAATGACATACATTTGAGTTTCAGACTTCAAAACCTAGAGAAAAAAAAAAGAAGTTATGAACTCACCATAACGTTCCATGTTTGTTGTCCATCTTGCCTTCATTCCTTGCTGGTTGGGTTCGGACCTGATAATCGGTTCCAATTCAGCGTATACAAAAGCTCGAGGACTTCCACTGGCTTGTGGCTACACCCTATCCCATAATGCTCAGGGAAGATTACCCAGATCTTGTTTAAAGACAGAATAGCCAATTTCCACAAGGAGTTATAATCATGCCTGAAAAGGACTAAAGAAGAGATTCAGAGAACATCAAGTTCCAATTAGCAAAAAAAGTTCGATCCTGCAGAAGCGAAGGCTGGGGAAGGAGGGTGGGACACAAGAATGAAGGCGAGATGGACAACAAACATGGAACGTTATGGTGAGTACATAACTTATAGTTTCATAGTTTGGTACTAGGCTATCTGCCCTGGGGCATTTATAAGCCTAGCCATAGTGATGTGGCTTTCGCCACCCCATGTAATGGTACAAAAGTGTACAGAATAGATTTAGAATACTGTGCCTCTGTCTAGTAGTGACACAGTGAAGACCCCCTTACATAATAGAATTAGTTTACTGTGCCTCTGTCTAGTAGTGACACAGAAATGACCCCTGGGGTAAACCTACGATCTCCCATCCATTCATCAAGATTTCTCTTGAAGAGAGTCAGTGAGGGGCTCTGCCTAACATGAACTGGGATTCTGTTCCAGACTATGGGAAGCCTCTGAGTTATGAATCTGTCCCTCCAGCATGTCCTATTCATATTTGTACTGAGGTTTAAATCTTTAGCTCTCGTGGTTCTGATGGATTTGGATTTTTTGAGGTGGAGCATGTCCATCAATTCCTGATTGGACATGGCCTTGTACGTCAGGCACAGATCACCTCTGAGCAGGCGGTATGCTACTGAATAGAGCTGGAGTTTCTTTAGTCTGGCAGCATATGACATATGTTGGAGACCCTTGATCCTCTTGGTGAGGCACTTTTGGGGTCTCTCTAGCTGTTGCAAGTGCCGGGTGAGGTACATACCAAATGGGGCATTGTACTCAATCATGGGCCTGATAAGGGAGGAGTATAGGGGTACAATGACCTCCTTTGATCTGGATGTGAATCCCTTCATGATAAGGTGGGCAAGGTAGAAAGTCTTTCTAACCACTTTGGCAACGTGGGTGTCAAATGAGAGGTCACTATCGACTTGGGTCCCCAGGTCTCTGATTACTTTTTCCGTACTCAGTGGGTTACTGTCTATGTGATAATTTGTGGGTACTTTGTTTTTCCCAAAGGGATGACTATACATTTTGGCATTTAGTTTAAGGCCATGACTCCGGCATCAGTTGTCCATTTCAGTGAGGCCTTTCTGTAGGATGTATGTGTCAGCTGGTGTATCGACTATGGCGCCTAGTTTGCAGTCATCTGCGAACTTTGTCAGCCACAACCCTCCCATGTTTGCTTTCACATCTGAGAAATAAATGCCGAACAAGAGGGTCCCAGGACAGAGCCCTGTGGGACACCACTTGTGACTGGCTTTGAGTCTGACATGGCTCCAGTGATTTTGACTTTATGGGTTCTATCCTTTAGCCAGTTTACCACCCATCTTGTGACATATGGATTTACATTTAAGCTGTTGAGCTTGTCTATGATGCCAGAGTGGGGTATTGTGTCGAAAGCTTTAGCCAAGTCCAGGTAGGCTGTATGGACTGCTTTGCCCTCGTCAATGGCTCTAGTGACTGTTTTGAAAAAGTCAACCAGGTTCAAAAGGCAGGATCTGCCCTTTACAAAGCCGAACTGGGTGGGATCAAGTGTCTGTAAGTCCCCAATGGCTCTGTTTAGGAGTTCCATAATGATTCTTTCCATAGCTTTGCAGACTAGGCTGGTTAAGCTTATGGGGCGGTAGTTACCAGGGTCTGTAGAGGTGCCTCCTATGTGGAGTGGGACTACTGTTGCTGTACGCCAGTGTTCAGGTACATATCCTGTAGTAAGGCTAAGGTTAAATAGCATTTTTATGTGCGGGTTTATCTCCTCTTGGAGTTCACGTAGCACGCAACCCGGGATACCGTCAGGTCCCATTGATGCTGTGTTTTTAGCTTTGCTGAGGGCAGTTCTCACCTGGACATCTGAGATGACAGGGAGGTTACATTCAGCTGGGATAAGTATTTCTTCTTTTGGGGGTGAGGGAGGGGAGAAATTTGCACTGAACCTGTCTGCCAGAATGTTGGCAATATCTGTGGGTTCAGTGTATTTTTGTCATTGTGAACTAACTCTGAACATATCTGAGGGTTTCGGTTTCTAACATAGCTGAAGAAGGCCCTGTGGTTATCTTTAGTGTCCATAGCGATTTTTCTCTCAAAGTTGGCCTTGGATGTTTTATGAGAGAACGTAGCTTTCTACTAGTGCTGATCAGAGATGCCTTCTCTTTATGGGATTTTGCTCTGTCGTGCAGTAGCTTCCTTCTTTTGTTATACAATTTGTTTATGGCTGGGGTCCACCAGACAGGACGCCTGCCCTTGGTGGAGAGGGTCTTGGTTTTATTTGGGATTGCATGATCCATGCATTCTTGGAGATGTCCGTAGAAAGCATTTGTGAAGGATTCTGCATTGTGGGATGTGGTTTCCAGTGGCCCAGTGGGCTTAAAGGATACCATCTCAGTTTTAAGAAGCGTAAAGTCGGCTTTTGAGAAGTTTTTCACTGTAGTCTTTTGTGTTGGGGGTGGAGGTGGGATATGTATATCCAGGGTGATTAGTTTGTGGTCAGATCTCACTAGTGAGGGTATACTTCGGTGTGGAGCACTTTGTCCCCATGTTTGTGATGATCAGGTCTAGTATATTATCTCCCCTTGTGGGAGAGGTGACTAGCTGTTCCATTGCATTTGAATTTATGAATTCCAGGAACCTTTGGGCTAGGGTATTTGGGCTAGAATAATGTACCCAGTCTATGTTAGGGTAGTTGAAGTCTCCCAATATGATGGTGTTTGGTAAGACATTCATATCCTCCAATGTCTTCAGGAAGGCTGAGTGGGGTTCCTGAGATTGGGAGGGTGGTCTGTAACATGCTATCAGTTGTATAGCAGTTTTGCCTACGGTTAGTTGCACCTGGATGGTCTCTGATGCTTCATGTGTTGCCACTAACCTGGAGGTGTAGGTGTCCTTGATGAATATGGACACTCCCCCTCCCTTTTTGATTTGGCCCGAGTTTTGGGGCCAAAAAGCATGATATGAGGTATAGCCTGGTAGCGCTGGGGTGCTCTCAGGAGCCTTGAACCAGGTTTCAGTTACTGCACAGACATTGATGTTCTCCATACTGAGGAGTGCTTCGAGAGCCTGCATCTTGAGATTTAGACTTCTGGTGTTGAGCAGCATTACCCTTAATCTTTTTCCATTTTTGTTTTCTAAGGAGGTGGGTTTGTCTTTTGAGCCTTGCCTTAAAAAAGGCACTATGGGGGAGGCAAGAGCCTTAGCCAATATCCGGAATGACAGATGCAAGCCGTCCCTTGTGAAGCAGCGTGGCTTGTCCAGCATGTCATCCCAAGCAGACAGACATTGGATCCCCCTAGAATGACACCAGTATTTGAGCCAATTATTAAAGCTGATCATCTTGTCTTTGTATTGTGGCATCATTCTTGGTGAGGGCAAGATGCTGCTCAGGGTCAGGGTCATACCAGCCTGGGCTACATAATCAGAGAGCTCCTCTATGTCTCTTTTCATGTAGTCCAGGGAGGTATGTCTCAGGTCATTCATGCTGGCATAGACAATGACGGAGTCATATTTGTACTTGCTTTGGAGTGACCTGAGTGCGTGTGTGATGTGGCGGATCCTAGCTCCCGATAAGCAGCTCACCGTTACCCTCTCCTTGTTCAGCCTGGTAAGCGGAACGTCAGTGTGTCTGACTATAGAGTCACCTATTACTAGGGTATCAGGCATGGTGTTTGGCCTTAAGGGCTGTGATTGTTTGACACACTGATTTATTGAAGTATGTGTTGCATGTGTTATGTTTTGAGGTGGTGGATTTTTGGGTGTTTGCTTTGGGAGCCTCTGTTGTTTTGGTAAGTTTTTTGTTAGAGCCTCCGAGTATGTCTTTGTGTTATTATGTGTTTGGTTTGCAGTTGTGGTAGGTCTATGTGGGACTGGGTTTGGTGTGTGTGTGGTTACCTTCTCCTCCTGTCTGGTCTTGCCAGTACTGAGTTGAGAGAGTTCAGCCTCCAGTTTGGCTATATAGTTGCATCTCTCACATGTATTTGTGTTTGTTGGGAGGAGGAGAGGGTTGTCTGTGTACATGAGACAATTGTAGCATTGTCTCAAGATTCCCAGATTAACCAGCTGAACCGGAGAGGATGCTAGTAATCTACCACTCGACATGCTAGAATATTATAAGGGAGTGCTGTGCCTTTAAGGGAAGTGGGTACTCACAGGGGATGTAGTGCTTTATGTTATGTTGTCCTATCTCGCCTCCATTGCTTGCTGGTTGGGATAGTGTCCCTAGCACCATCGTTCTTGGGTGGCTCAAGGGAAAATACTATTCAGAACAGTGGACCCAAAAGAGGCCCTGTTCATGGAGGCTAAATTGACTTTGTAATGAGTGATAAAGGTATGAGGATTTACCCATGTTGCTGCTGCACAAATGCAATCCATAGGTAGCCTCACCTGAAAGGCAGATGAGGTTGCTATAGCTCTTGTAGAATTGACCTTTCATCTTTCCTGGAAGATTTCTGTTCTGAGATTTGTATGTGAAAGTTATACAGTCTGTAAGCCATTTGGAAAGTGTGACTCTTGATATGGGGGCTCCTTTCTTTTTATCTGAAAAAGATACAAATAGCTGGTCTGATTTCCTGAAAACCTTTGTTCTATGCAGATAGAAATGTAACTGTCTATGTACATCTAACTAGTGTAATTTGTACTCTGCCCCATTGCCATAGCTTGGGAAAAAGACTAGTAAGTCACTGGAATGATGTAAATTAGCTTCTGAACATACTTTTGGAAGGAATGAAGGGTTGGTTTGCAGGGAAACTCTATCTTTGTGAAAAGTCATTTATGGGGGGTGCATTGACAATGCTTGAAGTTCTGAAACCCGTCTAGCAGATGTGATGGCTACCAAAAAAATCTTCCATGTTAAAAACTTTAGGTCACAGGATGATGCCGGTTCAAAGGAAGGAAGGATCAAAGTGGACAAAACAAAGTTTAGGTCCCATGGCGCTGGTGGTTCTTTTACCGGGGGCCTCAGTAGGAATGTACCTTTCAAGAAAGCTTTGCAAAGCCTGTAGGACATGATTTTTAGTCCCATTTCTCTGATATGATAGTTTTATATAGCAGCTAAATGAACTCGAATAATAGCCGCTGCTGCACCTTCATTAAAAAGGTTAGCCAGAAAGTCTAATACAGCTGTTATAGGTGCAGTAAAAGGATCAATGTAGTTGTTAAAAGCCCAACAGGAAAATCTTTTCCATTTACTAGAATATAATTTTCTGGTTGAAGCCTTATGAGACGAAATCAAAATATGTTTCACTGCAGGGGAAATATAAGGAAGTCTGGCTGTGTGTGGAACTGAAGCTGCCAAGATGTCACCTTGAGGGTTTGAATTGATGGATGGAGTATCCCTGAAGGATGAGTCAGGAGGTCTGGAACTAGGTCCAGAATCCACAGCTCCTCCTGGAGATGGGGCCATAGAAAGAGAAACCAAATCTGACTAGGCCACTATGGAGCGATGAGTATCAAACTGCTTCCCAACATGCTGGCTTTCTGAAGGACTTTGGGGATCAAGGGAAATGGAGGGAAAGCATAGAGGAGACTTAGGGTCCAATCGTGTATGAATGAGTCCCTTGGTGACTCCCTCGGAGGGGGGGGGATCAAAGCAAAATAGCCCTTGGTATTCATGGACATGGCAAAGAGATCGCAGCAAGGCTGGCCCCACTTTTGGAAGATCATGTCCACTATCTCTGGCTTTAGGAACCACTCATGAGGCATCAGAATAGCTTTGCTGAGTTTGTCCTCTATCACGTTGGATTTCCTCGGGATGTGTGTTGCTGTCAGAAAAAGTACAGTTTTGTACCTACCATAAATGTAGATGTTCGAGTGCTAATACAGTTGCAGTCATAACAGATGGGTTCTCCTGCCGTCAGGCGGGTCCTCGGTCGGCCGAATTCCAAAGTCTAGGTCCGGCGTCGGTTGTCGTCGCTTTCTTTCCTGACGTCAGTGCGACAGGGGTATATAAGACACAGCTGACGCCATTTTCTTCAGTCTTTCTTGCCCCAGATGTCAGGTGCCCCCAGAAGGAAGGCTATATATATATATATATATATATATATATATATATATATATATATATATAAAATATATAATCATGCATTGTAATATAATCAAAAAACAGTAGTTGCAAGCAAATACACCATAGAAGGATAACCCAATCAAGTTGTAAGATGAGGAGTTAGCCACTAGGTCTGTACCCAGAGGGGAGGAAGGAGGGGAAACCTGGACTGCAGCTGTATTAGCACTCGAACATCTACATTTATGGTAGGTACAAAACTGTACTATGTTCATCGTGCATACAGCTGCAGTCATAACAGATGGGTAAAATCCCAAAGCTACGCACAGGGTGGTAGGCACTAGGTGGAACTGGGAGGAGCCAGAATGCCCTGCAACATAGCAGTGGCAAAGCCTGCTCTAGTTTTGGAGTATAAAGGTAGGTGGTAGTGTTTAGTGAAGGTATGCACAGAACTCCAAGTGGCTGCCTCCAAAATATCTTTGGTAGGGACTCCTCTGAGGAAGGCTGCAGAGGTAGCTGTGGCCCTTGTGGAGTGGGACCTGATGCCTGCAGGTACAGATTTACCATGAAAGGAGTAACAAAACCGTATGCAGTGGCCTATCCATTTTGAAATGGTCTGTTTGGAAATTGGCTTCCCTTGAGCTCCTACAGCATAGGACACAAAAAGTTGTTCTGATTTCCTGAAAGGCTTTGTTCTGTCCAAATAGTAATGTAGCTGTCTATGGATGTCTAAGGACTGTAGCAGCCTTTCCCCTTTGTTTTGAGGATTGGGGTAAAAGGTAGGTAAGTGAATGGCCAGATTTAAAGCTACCCTGGATACTACCTTAGGCATAAATGACGGGTTGGTTCGTAGGGAAACCCTGTCCTGATGGAAGATGAGAAAGGGCTGCACAGCCATGAGGGCTTGTAGTTCCGAAACCCTACGAGCTGAGGTAATGGCCAGAAGGAAAGCTGTTTTCCAGGACAAATATTGCAAATCTGTTGAGGCAGCTGGTTCAAAGGGAGGCAATGTTAATTTTTCTAGAATGTAATTAAGATCCCAGGCTGGTATTGGTTGTTTCCTTGGAGGTCTTATATTCTTAGCCCCTCTGAGGAACTGTCTTAAGAGTGGGTGAGAGAATAAGGGTGGATCAGTGTTGTATTCTGCAGAAATGGCTGAGGCATGGATTTTGATGGAGGAAAATGAAAGTCCACTGTTCAACAGCTCAGCTAGATACTGTAATATCTCAGGCAAATTCAGTTTTCTAGGATCCTGGCCTTTTTTCTCATTCCAAGCGCAAAACTGTTTCCATTTTGCGGAGTAAGCCTTTCTAGTAGATGGCCTTCTGGCCTCCAAAATGACATCCTGCACCTTCTTGGAGAGTAGGGTCTGTTATGGTGTTAAGGAATTTTCCATGCAGCCAGATTGAGTGTTTTCAGCTGACTGTGAAGAGTTTTGTAGCTGTGCTGAGTCAGTAGAAGAGGCATTAGAGGTAGGGTCCAGGGAGGAGAATGTGTTAGGCTCCTCAGGAGTGGGTACCAGTGTTGTCTTGGCCAGTCTGGAGCAATCAGTATCATCTTCGGTCTGTCTGCTCTTGCTTTCAAGAGCACCTTGGGCAGAAGAGGCAAAGGTGGAAAGGCGTAAACTGTCCGTGCTGCCCAACTGAAAGAAAGGGCGTCCACTCTCCAGGCCTTTGGATGGAATGTTCTTGAGCAGAATTTTGTCAATTGATGATCCCTGTGGGAGGCAAAGAGATCTATGTCTGGCCTTCCCCACGCTTGGATTATCTTTGTAAACACTTGAGGATGCAACTTCCATTCGTGCGGGTCTGTCATATTTCTGCTTAGATTGTCTGCCAGCGTTTTCCAAACCTGGCAGGTACTGTGCTTGAAATTCGATTTGCCATTCCAGAGCCAAGTTCCAAAGTGACATGGCCAGCCTGCACAGGGGGTATGAATGTGTTCCTCCTTGTTTGTTTATGTACCACATTACTGTGGTGTTGTCTGTTCTTATCAATAATTGCCCTGGATGCAGGAGGTCCTTGAAAGCTGTAATTGCATTTATCACTGCTAGCATTTCCTTTTGATTGATGTGAAGGTGCTTTTCCTTTTGGGACCATTTGCCCTGAATGCACCTGTCTGTCATGTGTGCCCCCCAGGCGTAGTCTGAGGCGTCTGTTGTGATGACTTGATTTGCTTGAGGCTTGCAGAATGGTAGACCTGTGTTTGTTTGGCATGCTTGGGCCCACCATAGAAATTCCTTTTGCAAACATGGGATTAGTGGGATTATTGTTTCCAAACTGTGGCTATGTTGAGACCATAGGTTTTTTAGGTACCATTGAAGTTTCCTCATATGCAACTTTGCACATGGGATTAGAAGAATGCAAGATGCCATGAAGCCCAGAGCCTGCAGGATTTTCCTTGCAGTTAGCCTGGTACAATTTGCTAGTATTTTGAAGTACTGAGTTAGTTGCACCTGTTTTTCTGGCGTAAGATAGGCCATCTGGGTGTTTGTGTCCAAGTTGGCACCCAGGAAAATTATTTTCTGAGATGGTGTTAGCCTGGATTTCTCTTTGTTGACTGTGTATCCCAGAGAATTCAATAACCATGTTACATAAGCCAGATGTTCCAGAAGTATGTGTTTGCTGTCCGCTTGGATCAGGCAGTCATCCAAATAAGGGTAAATTTGTATCCCTTGAAGTCTGCAGTAGGCAATTACTGATGCCAGGCATTTCGTGAATACTCTGGGCGCAGTAGATAAGCCAAAGGGCAATGCAGAGAATTGATAGTGGATTGAACCTGCAAGAAATCTGAGGTATCTTCTGCAGCTTTGTCTGATTGGGACATGCAGGTATGCCTCCTTGAGGTCCAATGTTACCAGCCAAGACTCCTTGCCCAGCATGGGAAGAAGCTGCTGTAAGGTGAGCATCTTGAATTTTGGTACGAGTAAATATGTGTTTAGGGTGGATAAGTCCAAAATGGGTCTCCAATCAGTTCCCTTCCTTGGTACCAGGAATAGTCTGGAATAAAAACCTTGACCTTGTTCGTGAGTAGGTACCTCTTGAATAGCTTTCATGTCCATGAGCTTTGAAATTTGTATTTGAGCCTCTGCCCTTTGATTGTGTTGCAGGTTCGGCATGCCTCTCATTTTTGGAAGAGTGTGAAAATTAAATCTGTAGCCTCTGTTTATAATGTCCAGGATCCATTTGTCTGTTGTGATAATATGCCAATTTTTTGAAAATAATGTCAGCTTTCCTCCCAAGGGTGCTGCCAGCTGAGACTTGCTTGGCATGCAAAGGGGAAAGTCATTGGGTTTGTTTCCTGTATTGTTGTGCACTGTCTTCGCCACCTCTTGGTGCTGGAGTTTGCCATTGTCTGCCTCTATATGATCCTTGAGATTGTCCTCTGCCCCTTGTGCACCTGTATCTACCTCTTTGGGGCTTGTCCGTGGCTGGAAAGGACCAGTTTTTTGAAGGCCAATTTCTGCTAAAATGTGGTGGTTGTACCTGTAGAAAAGCTTTGACAGTTTGCATAGATTTAGCTGTTTCTTCCATTTTCCGTAGTATCTCCTCAGCATTAGTACCAAATAATACATCCTTTTGTAAAGGAGCATCTAGTAGTTTAGCTTTAACATGATCAGGCAAGGTTTGTTCCCTAAGCCAGGCATGTCTACGAATGACTGATCCTGTAACAGCAGCTCTACTTGAGGCCTCTAGAGCATCATAGCCACATTGTAAGGTGTGTTTACCCACTTGTTCTGCACTATGCATCATATCCTGCAACTCCTTCAAATCTGGTTGTTCAGGTTGTGACATTTTATTCCTTAATTGTGATAACAGAGACTGCTGATATTTAAGCATATGGAACTGACAATTTAAGGCCCTCATGGCTAGGGTGGCGAGGTATATACCTTTTTCCCCACCTTTCTAAGGATCTAGACTCTCTTCGGAAGGTAATGGATTCTTAGCAGTAGAGGCCTTCATTCCCTTGGGGCCTTGAGAAATGGTTTCAGGGTCAGCATTATGGCTTTTGTAAAGAAATTGGTGTGAGTTAGGAACTCTGTAGTACCTATCAGGCTTGACTGGGGCAGGAGGCAGGGAATCTGGATTAAGGCAAGCCTCCGAGTAAACATCATCAAGTATGTCCAAGACAGGAGGAATCGCCAGAGGTCTGTGCTGAGGTAGCAAAAGAAATTCCCTAAGTCTTTTCTTGGAGTCTGAAAAATCTTGGCCTTCCCAATGGAAGTGTTCCCTCAAGGTATGCAAGGTTTCCCCGAAAGAAAAATCCTCTGGGGGAGATACAGAAGGAATGGACTGCTCTGCATCAGAATCTTCAAAAGGGGAGTACGAGTGCTCCTCTTCATCAGAATGTTCTGAAATAATGGAGCCCTGGCCAGAAGAGGGAGAATCTTCCTCCACTCTGGGTCTCTTGTCCGGAGGGGGTTGGGAACCCCTGATAACAGTAATTAAATCCTCAGCCATTTTGAGCATCTGCATGGGACCTGGAGATGGGCCCTGTGCAACAGGCCTCTTGGGATGCATGGCTGATTTGGACTTAGTAAAGGCCTTTATGGAAAAGGAAGATGAGGGTCTGAAGACACCATGGGTGGAAGTGGACCTGTCCACATTAAGAGGCTCAACACTCACAGTGGCTTCGGTAGCTGTAGTCAGGGTATGGGCCGAGGCACCTGCGGTCTCGGTTACAGAAGACACCACCAGAGAAGTGTCGTCGGTAGTCAGGGGCTGCGTAGGCGCCTCGCTGAGAACCGGACCACGTGTAGTCAGTTTTGGCGTGGTGTCGGAGGAGACCGCGGACCTCGCGTGTCGGTCTTTGCCCTTGCGTTTTTTGGACAAAACGGTAGTCAGAGTCTCCGACGACATTTTATAATCAAAAGCTTTACCAAAAAAGTGCTGGGCGAACTCCGCCCAACGCTTAATAGTGCGTTTATTGAAAGTAGCACAAAAGCGACAGCCCGAGGCGTCGTGGTCTGGGCCTAAACAAGTTATACAGAGGGAATGGAAATCCTTATGCGGTATTTGCTTCCCACAAGAAATACAATTGTTAACTTTGTCTGACATCGGTCTGAGGCAAGAAAAGTTTCCCCAACGGGGTACTTAGCTTTAAAGAAGACTTCGGTTTCCAAATTTTCATAATTTCAGGAGCTGGCCGACCGGCACTTGCGAACTGCTTCTGCTTCGGGCACCGTGCGGCAAAAAAGACTGAAGAAAATGGCGTCGGCTGTGTCTTCTATACCCCTGTCGCACTGACGTCAGGAAAGAAAGCGACGACAACCGACGCCGGACCTAGACTTTGGAATTCGGCTGACCGAGGACCCGCCTGATGGCAGGAGAACCCATCTGTTATGACTGCAGCTGTATGCACGATGAACATTGTTGGGAAGAGACTGCCCACTGCCATACTCTTTGGGCCACTCGAATAAGATTTGGTTCCTCCTTGTTTATGTACCACACCACTGACATGTTGTCTGTCTGTACTGCAATTGTTCCTAGTAGAAGGGAGTCCTGGAATGTCTGTAATGCCAACAGCACCTCTCTCATTTGTAGGACGTTGATATGCAAGTGGTTCTTGTGATCCTGCCAAACACCCTGGACAGTCTTTCCCAGATAATGCCCCCCCCCCCCATATGGGAAGCATCTGTGGTTACTGTGGCTACTGGTTGTGGAAAGATGAACGGTCGGCCTAAGGTCACCTGAGTGGAGTGAAGCCACCAGCGCAAATAAGAAGTTATGTTCTTACCATAACGTTCCATGTGAATTGTTCATCTCGCCTTTGTTCTTACACACGGGTCCGGAGACGATCCTCGGCTCCGAGTCAGCCGCATCACCAGCTCCGTATCTTCGAGAAAGCTCAAGACACAGTAATATCCCATGATCCTCAGGTGCTAACCCTCAGATCTTGTTTGCTATACCAGAAGAATCCCTCTAGAAACTGTGTCCTAAACACTTAGAACAAACACTACACACTGTCTGGTACCCTGCCATCAACTAGAGGAGAAAAGATGCCATTCCTGATGTAAAGTAATAAGCTGAATGCTAACAATGTCTAGAGAAGACTGAACAAGAATTCAGTTGAACCCGTTCTCCCAGTCTGCAGGACGGGGGATGGAGGGGGGGAATGTAAGAAGAAAGGCGAGATGAACAATTCACATGGAACGTTATGGTAAGAACATAACTTCTTAATGTGAAATTGTTCAATCTCGCCGTTTGTTCTTACACACTGGTAGCGTCCCTAGCTCCTTTTTCCTGGGTGGCTCAAGGGAGAACATTCCTGAGTACAGTGGAACCAAATGTCGCCCTGTCCCTGGAGTTTTTGTCTAGTTTATAGTGGGCGATAAAAGTATGTGGTTTTGCCCAAGTTGCCACTGCACAAATGGTATCTAAAGGCAAACGAGCGGTATGGGCTAAAGAGGTAGCAATTGCCCTTGTAGAATGAGCTCTGGGTTTGAAAGGGAGTTGTTTCTATTCAGCATATACAAAATTTATGCAATCCGAGAGACATTTGGATAAGGTAACCTTCGTTACCGCTTGTCCTTTCCTTTGGTCAGCATATGAGACAAATAGCTGGTCTGACTTTCTGTATTCTTTTGTCCTGTGTAAATAAAATCTCAGCTGCCTGTGGACGTCCAATTTGTGCAGCGTATATTCTAACTTATTGGAGTGGTTTTTGAAGAAGGTAGGTAGTTCAATAGATTGATTGATGTTTTGAATGGAACAAACCTTCAGAAGGAAGGATGGATTGG
Organism: Protopterus annectens; assembly: GCF_019279795.1. Taxonomy (NCBI): domain Eukaryota; kingdom Metazoa; phylum Chordata; order Ceratodontiformes; family Protopteridae; genus Protopterus; species Protopterus annectens. The sequence goes on from NC_056742.1 coordinate 242,665,111, forward strand.
TGCGCAGGGTTACTCTGTCTGGGTGAAAAATCATGTACGGGAACTCTCCTGGCGGAAGTGATGGCAACCAGAAAGAGAGTTTTCCACGAAAGAAATTTTAACGGGGTTGTGGCGGCTGGTTCGAATGGGGGCAACATGAGTTGTGACAGCATGAGAGTAAGATTCCAAGGGGCTACTGGATTACGAAAGGGGGGACGGAGGTGAAAGGTACCTTTCATAAAAGCTTTGCAAAGCCTTTGGGACATAAGAGAACTATCTCCCCGACCAACATGAAAATTGGATATAGCCGCCAGTTGTACCCTTATTGTGAAAGTTGATGCACCTTCTTGAAAAAGTGTGGTAAGGAAATCTAGTATCTTGTGTACTGGAGCCCCGAATGGATCTATACCTTGTTTGGAGGCCCAACATGCAAAACGGTTCCATTTGCTGTTGTACAATTTCCTTGTAGATGGTTTGTGAGAAGATACAATAATGTGTTGTACTGCAGGGGATAGTAACTCTGACCTGACTAAGATGGGAAGCGGAGCAGCCAAGCTGTCAGTTTGAGGGACGTGAGGAAGGTGTGAGGAACCCCCGACGAATGTGTCAACAGGTCTGGCTCCGGGTCCAGAATCCACGGTTCCTCCACTTGATGGGATTGAAGGAAGGGAAACCAGATTTGTCGAGGCCAGAATGGGGCTATCAGTATTATGGTCCTCTCCAGACGTTTGGCTTTCTGCAAGAATCGGGGAATTAGTGGAACAGGAGGAAAGGCGTAAAGGAGACCCGGGGGCCAATCGTGTACTAGTGCATCCCTGGAGACACCCCCCGGAGGGGGTAACAGGGCAAAGTAGCTTCTGCATTTGGCATTCAATGGGGATGCAAACAGGTGGCAGCAAGGCTGGCCCCATCTGCGGAAAATCATTTCCGCCACTTGAGATTTGAGGGACCACTCGTGAGGGAACAGGATGGCTCTGCTTAGCCTGTCCGCAATTACGTTGGATGTCCCCGGGATGTGCGTTGCTATCAGAAAGCATCCGGTGGATTTTGCCCATTGCCAAATTCTGAGGGCCTCTCTGCATAACGGGTAAGACCTGGTAACCCCTTGCTTGTTTATGTACCAGACTACTGACATGTTGTCTGTCTGAACTGTCACTGTTCCCTGAGGTAAGGACTTGTGAAAGTGTTGCAATGCTAGAAACACCGCCCTCAGCTCTAGGACATTGATGTGCAGGTTGTACTCCAAGTTGGACCATTGATGTTGGACTGTTTGTCCCAGAAAAAATCCCCCCCCCACCCTATCAGGGAAGCGTCCGTGGTTAGAGTTGCTACCAGACTGGGTAACACAAATGGTCGTCCTAGTGTTAGATCTTGACTGTGTATCTGCCACAAGAGATCCTTTTTGCAAGAGTTCGTGATCAATATCTCGTGAGATAGTGGAAGCTGTCGGTAAGACCACTGAGCGAATAGCATCCACTGAAGAATCCTCTTATGCATCCTGCCATCAAGCCTAGTACTCAATATTTGTCACGCAGGAACTCTCTTGCTTTGGAGAAGGACCGAAATTTGATGTCTGAGGTCTGACACTCTTGGTGGGGGGAGAGTAACTCGAGCCAGGGAAGTGTCTAGCTGTGCTCCTATAAATAAGATATGCTGTGACGGCGATAAGACAGACTTTCCAAAATTCACCTTTATGCCTAGAGAGGAGCAGAGGTTAATGGTGTAATCCCTGGCTTGCAGAAGATGATACTCGGTGGTGGCGGATAGGAGCCAGTCATCTAGATAAGGAAACACCCGGAATCCCCTTCGTCTCAGGTGAGACGCTACTACTGCCATGCATTTGGTGAACACCCTGGGGGCTGAGGTGAGACCAAAGGGCAGAGCGCGAAACTGAAAATGACTGGCTCCCAGCCGGAAGCGCAGATGATCTCTGGACGCCCTGGCCATCTTGATATGGTAGTACGCGTCTTTGAGATCTATAGAGCACATCCAGTCTCCCTCCTGCAGAAAAGGAAGGATTGACTGTAGTGTGACCATCCGGAACTTTTCCTTTTTCACGAAGGCATTTAGTTTGCTGAGGTCCAAATTTGGCCTCCAGTCCCCTGTTTTCTTTGGAACTAAAAAGAACCTTGAGTAAGTTCCGGATCCTATTTGGTCTGCCGGGACTGGTTGGATGACTCTGTTTTCGAGCAACCTTCTTATCTCCACGGTTGCCTGGTCTCGCAGACTGGGTGGAACGTCTGGGAGATTTTTGGGGTTGGGTTGCATTCTGATGAATGGAATGTTGTAGCCTCTGGTAACTACGCTTTTTACCCAGGAATCTGATGTAAGATTTAGCCAGGCCTCTGTGTATAGCACCAAGCGACCACCGACCGCCTCCAGAGTAGGACAGACGGGCCTGCACTCAGGAGTGCTGGAAGGGCTTCCCAGAGAAGGTATCTCTGTCGCCCTGATTTTGCAGACCCCCTCTGCCGGCTGGGCGGCATCTTCCATTTCTTCCCCCTCCTCTGCCTCTGGAGGGGGCCTCACTTTGGGTGGGCTGAAAAGATCCCTGAGTCTTTCGGAACCACATTTTTCCGCCTCGTTGCCCTTTGGGGTAGGGTCTAGATGGGGCGGAAAAACGGACCCCTACGGCAGACAGGGTCTTCCCTTCTTGCTCACACCTCGTGAGAGTCTCCTTTACTTTGGGCCCAAACAAGGAGGCACCATCAAAGGGGGCATTGGCAAAGGAAGACTTGAAGGCTTCCGCAAAGGAGCATAAGTGCAACCAGGATTGCCTCCTTAGGGCGATCGCTGAAGCTGCCACTCTACTCGACCCTTCGGCTGCGTACAAAAACAGCCTCATGGACGAGTTCACTATAGAATTTAGGGTGCTAATTGCACTGTCACTTTCTCGGCGACAGCAGCATCTGTGTTTCCCTGGAGAGTATCTCCCAGTTCCTTAATGAGAGATCTCTGTAAACACGTGAAATGTGTAAGGTAGTTGAGCGATTGGATGGAAAAAGTCGTAGAACTAAATACGCGCTTCCCATACCTGTCCATCGTCCTGGAATCCTTATTAGGGGGATGGACAGAGGAAGATGATTCAGACATCTCCTTCTTAGTGGCCACCACCACCACAGTATCCACGGGAACTCCTTTTGTAAGGTAAGATTTGTCTTGGGGGGCTGTCATGTATTTGTTTGGCTTGCAGGGGACTGGTTCCACTGTATTGGGCGTTTCCCAAGCCTTCCGGGCTACTAGATCCATGAGTTCGTCAAATGGCGGGGTCACCCAGGAGGCAGAAGGTTGAGCCCCAAATGCCTTCAGCAAGACAGATTCATCCACAGAAGGGGTAAGGGTATGCCAGTCTCCCCTCTGTTTCAGGATTTCCAAAATGTCCGCAAACGAGACATCTTCAGAGGGGGACTGTGGGGACCCTTCTGCTTCATCCAAATCGGTATCAGATGTGAGAGATTCCTGGGGGGAAATCAATGTGCCTCCTCTTGCACAATCGTTTCCTCGGAACATCCTCAGCGGGGGCTTCTGGGGATGCATCCGAGGAACCGGGGTCGCCCTGTGGGGCTGTCTGAGGCATTGGGTCTCGACGCTTGGTAGGGACCGAAGGCAGAGAAGCAGAACTCGGGCCTTTCGGGGAAGGAGAAGAAGAGACTGATGATGTATGTGTCTGATCCGACAAGACCTTCCTCATGATGTCGAAGGCACCGGTGCCCCGATCCGACCCGATCTGAAGATGGTGGTTGTTTCTCCGGAATCGGAACCACGGGCTCCGACACCGAGGATGGATCCAAACTGATCTGAGCCGAGGCACCGAGGGGAAGAGTCGGAACCGACATCTCGGTTCGACTGTCCCCCCCCGGAACCCAGGAAAGACCTTCGGCTCCGAGACTCTCCGGCTGGCTCTGAAGGAGTCGAGGTCAACGGGGCCGATAGCGGTATTGGAGGCTTTGGCACCGAAGGCTCTACGATCATCGGTTCTTCGATTCCTAGCTCCGATGACTCGACGGGTCTCGGAGGAGGAAGTGGCGAAGGGACAGGAATAGTCTCGAGTTTCGAAACCAGCTGGGACGAAACCTCGATTAATTTGGACAGAGCCGAGTTCTCCATTAGCTTCTGTACCACTCGATCCACATCGGAGTTGGAAAGCGGCCTCGAAGAACGGGTCGAAGGGGCCAAAGCCATCACCGAGCGAAGGATAGAAGGCTCCAAGACCCGAGTCTCGATTAGAGACAAGCGCTCGACGCCTGGCACCGAGGTCATAGGAGCCCGCGTCCGAATCTGGAAAGAGGTGCTCGGAGCCGATGACTTGGGCTCCGACACTCTTGAAGACTTCGACCCCTTCGAAGACTTTGACACTTGTTCAGCCTTGTCCAGGGCCTCTTGAAATTCGGGTTTAAGCAACCCTCTGTCAACCAACTTCCTGCGTCTTTCCAGCATGACCCTCCCACTAAAGGAATGACAAATGGAACAGTCTTCCTGCAAGTGGAGAGGGACAAGACAGTAGACGCAGGATGAGTGGTTATCAGTAATGGACATCTTCTGTCCGCACTGACATCTCTTAAAGCCTGATTTGGCTTTCTCTGACATTTTGAATATATATAGTATATGTCCAAAAACACAGCACACTTAGAAAAAACACACTATATAAATATGTGTGTAAAATTTAAATGTCTATAATAATAATAATAATAATAATAATAATAATAATAAACCAACAATTTAACTCTAACCTACTATATTATAGAAATATTCAAAACACAGCACACTATAATATATATACATAAGAAGAAAAAACAATTACGGCAAAAATTTACAAAGGACTATGAAAATACTGTCAATCCTGACAGAAAAAAACACAGGCCTTAACTAGTAAAAATTAAACTATCCATTCTGAGTAAAATACACTCTCAAATAACACTCCTACACTAAATTACTTATAAGCAACCTATTTTAAACACTAAGAACTAGCTATAAGCTGACTAAATGAAAAAAATATAGAAAAAATATACTGGCCCGAGCCTCTCAAATGCGATCTGCTGCTAGCGGCAAACTACATCTGAGGGTTAGCACCTGAGGATCATGGGATATTACTGTGCCTCGAGCTTTCTCGAAGATGCGGAGCTGGTGATACGGCTGACTCGGAGCCGAGGATCGGCTCCGAACCCGTGTGCAAGAACAAACGGCGAGATTGAACAATTTCACATTCTTTTTTGCAGGATTCTGTGATGATAAATTTGTGAGACATGGGCAGCTTCTGCATAGACCACTGGGTAGACAGTAGCCACTGAAGAATTCTCATGTGCAGACGAGCTAATGGTATCAAGGTTATTGCTGCCACCATGGTACCCAAAACTTTCAAAACAATCCTCGCTTGCACTTTTTTCTTGGTCAAGAGGTTCTTGATTTGATGACATAAGATATGAATCTTCTCAGGAGGAAGTTTGGCCAACATTTGTCTTGTACCCAAGTCTGCTCCTATAAAGATGATATGCTGTGATGGCAACAAGGCAGAGTTTTTGAAATTTATCGTGATTCCTAGGTTTCAGCAAAGATGAATAGTGGTGTCTCTCGCTCTAGTTAGTAGATGCTTGGTGGTGGTGGTTAGCAGTCAGTCATCTAAGTACGGACATACCCAGAATCCTAGACGCCTCAAGTGAGCCATAAACACTGCAATGCATTTCATGAACACTCTGGGGGTTGTAGTGAGGCCAAAGGGCAAAGCTCGAAACTGGTAGTGACCGGCTCCCAGCTGAAAGCACAAATGTCTCCTGGATTGCCTGTCCATTTTTATGTGGTAGTATGCATCCTGAAGATTTATCGAGCACATCCAATCATCTTTCCCCAGAAAGAGGAGTTATCGACTGCAGTGTTATCATCCAGAACTTTGATTTCTTGATGGACTTGTTTAGTCTGCTGAGATCCAGAATGGGCCTCCAGTCCCCTGTCATTTTTGGAACTAAAAAGAACCTTGAGTAAGTTCCGGATCCAATTTGGTCTGCGAGGACAGTTTGGATGACTTTTTTTTTCTAGCAACTTTTGAACTTCTAAAGTTGCATGATCCCTTTGACTGGGTGACATCCGTGACTGATTTTGCCTTTAAGAAGGAAGAGGAAAAGGGCATGTAATAGTCTCTGGATATGATCATTTGTACCCATTTGTCTTTTACTTCTTGCTAGGTGTTTGGGTACAATGATAAGCGACCCCCAACTGCCTCCAGAGATGGACAGGCAAGCCTCCTCTAAGGAGCACTAAAAGGGCTTACCAAGGAAGGAGTCCTGTCACCCAAGTTCGGCAGACCCCCTCTGCTGCATGGTCAGCATCTTCCATCGTTACTTCCCCCTCTGCCCATGGTGGAAGAATCACCACGTGTGTCCAGAAAGGCTCTCTAGGACTTACAAAACCACATTTTTCCCCCCTACTGACCTATGGGATAAAGTCTGGTAGGTAGGGAGAACTGGACTCCAACAACACAGTCTCTTTCCTTCTTGCTTGCACATGGTTAGTCTCTCTAACTTTTGGCCCGAAGAAGGACAAGCTGTCAAAAGTGGCGTTAATAAAGGAAGACTTAAAGGGTTCTGCAAAATCACATAAGTGCATCCAGGAATGCCTCCTTAAGGAAATTCCTGTACCCGCTGCCCTACTCATTCCATCCCCTGCATAAGAAATGAGCCTCATGGAAGAGTTCACCACAGAGTTTAAGGTGGAAAGCTGGGAGGAAACCTTATCCAAAACCCCCACAGCTACAGAACCTTGGAGGGTATCGCCTAGCTGTTTCAGGTGATCCCTCTAAATCCTAGTGAAATGGGTCAGGTAGTTCAGCGACCTAAGAGCAATAGATGCTGAAAAAACATATGCCTTCCATATCTGTCCATCGTATGAGACTTCATGTTCGGTGGATGGATAAATAAGGATATCTCTGACAACTCCTTGGTGGCTGTCACCACCACCATAGCATCTACCAGGACACCTTTACTAAGGAACTCCTTAGCCGAAGGTGGAGTGATGAACTTATTTGGCCTCCTAGGAACAGGTTCCACTGAAACCGGTGAGCCCCATGCCTTCCAACTGACTACATTCATGAGCTGGTCGAAGGCGGAGTCACCCAAGAGGTGGAAGGGCGAGACCTGAAAGCCTCCAGGTACACAGACTCATCCTCAGAAGGGTTGGTGGGCTTCCAGCCACCTCTCTGTTTAAGGATCTCTAGGATGTCTGCAAAAGAGACATCCTCAGAGGATGACTGTGGGGACCCTTCTGACTCACTGAGGTCCATGTCTGAAGTGATGGACTCTCCAGGGAGTCTAAAAGCTTCCTCTTGCATAACGTTTTCTAAGGGACCTCCTCAGAGGGAAACTCCGAAGATGTTTTGGAAGAGATAGCTTCACCGAATGGGGCATTCTGAGGCTTTGGGTCTCCACGCCTGGGTGGATGCAATGGCACTGAGACAGACACTGGTGTTTTAAAGGGAAGAGTACTTGGACCTGAGAGTGGAGCAGTCTAAGGTGACAGCACTCTCATCAGCTCAAAAGCCCCCTGGCCCTAATACGAGGGAGCCCTTGGCTCTGAGGAACCAGAGGACCTCCCTGAACCAAAGCAGTGGGCTCCAAGGCCGATGTAGAAGCTGAGATCACCTGTGACAAAGGCCCGAGAGGGAGGTTCAGATCGGACAACTATCTGATCAGACTCACCTCGCCGGACCTGACAGGAGAACATTGGCTCCTAGACTCCTCAAATTCCGATGGAACTGAGGAAGATGGAGCGGTCGGGCCCGAAGATCCCAGAGCAGGTCTCGGCACCGATTCCACTACAATCGGGTCCAGGCACTCCATCTCCAAAATCCTAGAATGGGCTGGAGGAGGAATCGATGAAGAGGAAGTAGTCTTAGTTGGCTCTGAGTCCCTCTGGGTCAGAGTCGACAGTATCTTGGCCAGCACTAGTGTCCGTAAACGTCTCCTCACCACACAACTCCATGTTGTCGTCTGAGGCTTCTGGAGGATTGAAAGGAAAGGGTCAGAGACCTCACTGGCTGCAGCAAAGGAGATCTCAGAATTGGGAAGACCGGTTCCAAGACAGGGGACTGGCTCCAAAATTGAAATTCTGTTGGCCCCGAAATCACAATAGGAGCAGAAGAGGGGGATTTCTCGGACCTGAAAGTCTTCAGGTCTGAAGAAGATTCCTTGGCAAGATTTTTTCTTGGCTTCGAGTATGAAGCAGATGAAGATGTTCTCTTACCCAACATCTCTGATCTAGAAGACAGGGATTTCTGACCCGTTTTGGAGGTGCTCCGAGTCCCTTCTAAAGCCTCCAAAAACTGAACTTTTAAAAGACCTCTCACAATCAGCTTATGCTTTCTTTCCAGTAATACCCTGGAGCTGAAGACATAACAGAAAGAACATGATTCCTGTAGGTGAACAGCACCTGAACAATAAACACAACTGGTATGTCCATCAGTTAACGACATCTTCTGATTGCACTTGTCGCATTTTTTAAAACCGAAAGGTTTTGACTCTCTAGGATCTTTCAATGTCCTGTTAACACACATACACAACAAAATCTAACTACAGTCAACTAGGAAAACAACACAACTTTTTTTTTTTTTTTTACAGAAAAAAGGGTAGAACTACTACACAATACTATAGCTTACTACAATACAGGGCAAGAAAGGAGTCATTCTCTAACTAAAAATGAACTGCTCCTACAACAGGGAAGAAAGAAGACAGGGAAAAAGGTCCTCTAAATTAAACGGGCAGAAGGGAACCCTCTAATTTAAATGAGCTACCCAACAAAAGCAGAAAGGATTTAGTTCAAAGCTCTCTAACTTAAACGAGCCTAGAAACCAGGATAGGGAAAGAATCAAACAGGCCCAGAGGTAGTACGATGGCCACCAGAAAAGCACAAGCAACAGTAGAATGAACACCCTAAACAGCTAAATACTACTTTCTAACAACCTAAACAGTTAAACCACAACAAAATGGGAACAATTTTTAGTAACTAGTAAAGAAGAAAAGTTTCCACTTAGCCAGAGCCTGCATGGAAGCACCCGATCTTGTTTAGTAGCAAATGAGATCTGGGTAAACTTCCCTGAGCATGATGGGATAGGGTGTAGCCACGAGCCAGTGGAAGTCCACGAGCTTTTGTATAGGCCGAATCGGAACCGATTATCAGTTCCAAACCTAACCAGCAAGGAATTGAGGTGAGATAGGATAACATAGCATTGTATGTTAATATAAACCCTGTTACTCTAGCAGCTTTCTATGTTTATAAGAGCAATATTTAAAATCTGTCCCTACTTTTGGGCCTTTGTATCCCCATTTTGTCAGTCTTTGTCCAGATTTCTTGCACTAAGAGGTTGAGAGGTATGCTCACAAATAACCTGATGTCTACTAACCACATAGTCTCAGTTCTAAGCCCCAGTTACGGAGGCACACTTCTGAATGACAGTGGAAGATCTCCTAATACACAGAATTGAGGTTAAAAATTTTATGAGTATCTTCAAGGAAGGGCCACCAGCACCATGCAGTTATATAAAATTTTGCAAACCCTCTAATCTAACATATTTGTACTACCTCAAACTTTTAATTACATGTCTAATGACTTCTATTATCAGGGTGACATATAAGGTAAACATACCTGTCAGCCTCTTAGCTCAAGAAATCTGGACAAAGCCTGAAATAATTGGAGGGCAAAGGCCCATAAACAAGGACATATTTAAATAGTGCTCTACATTACAAATGTAGAAAGTTGCCAACTGAATAACAGGATTTATGTCAGCAGGCATTTCATTAAGGATATGAAGTCTGAAACTCAAATATATGTCATTATTTAGTGACTTCAATCCTCCGTGATAAACCTGAAAACTACAAATTCTATGAGGAGCAACCCAAAAATATGAGGTGAAATTCTGGACAGTTGTATGGTATGAAGGTAAATAGTTTAAATCTTTGCATTGCACTGACACTGTATAAAGCATTCTGTACACGCTATTGTTTAAAACTATTCAACGTGTAAAAATCATACTAAATTTCAAAGGTCATGTGCCTGCTTTCTCAACTTTCTTGTTTCAGTCAATTAATAAAGTGGAGTAATTTCAGTAACACTGAAAAAAACAAGTTTTAAAAAAACATCTCACAGCAACTAAATAAAATATGACCGATTCTCAACCAGACTCATGATACAAAAGTGCAAAGCTCTGACTTGGGCACAGATAACCTCTGCTATTAGTCAGAGCTAGACACTGGAATAGCCAGCTGGGGAGGGTGCCAGACACTGGAATAGCCAAGCTGGGGAGGGTGACATTAAGCAGCTGACACTGTTTGATTATCCTGAAGGCAAGGTGGCTGCCCAACCTACAACAGTAGTAACTCCTGGAGCAGGCTATCAGAATGCACCAAGAACAACGGAGCAGCCACATACAATGATTACCAAATAAATTGCAATCCAGCTGGGGTGGCATATAGGCAGAAGCACGCATGTACCAACTGTGCCTGGCACAACAATAATCATTTTGGGACAGCAGCCACAGGGACGATGGGGTTAATGCACTAAGCCAAAAAAAATACAGCTGCTGATAGCCCTGGTAAAAGAACAATGCAATGGGGAATAAGGACTACAGGGTTAAAATAGTTTATGAGCTGTTCTAATGTCAGTGGCAACAGTGCAGTGTTTTTTGCAAGTTAACGATTCCTACATTCATTTTATTCAACATTTCAAGTGTGAAATAATTCTTGTAAATGCTAATTAGTAAATTCACTGTGACAGTTTGACATTTTACTTACCACTCCAAGTGTGAAATAATTAAAAAAGTAGTCATTACATTTTGCAGGAACCTGTTTATGGGGTGATGGCGAGTGAATTTTCATCTGCGGAGAAATAATGAAAAAATATATTAAAACACAAAACAGTCATTTTGTGATACTGTAACATGCTCTCTAAATTGCAGATTTACCCAGTAAAGATTCTACTTTCATTTACAGCTGAACTAAATCTAAATGTTTACAACTAACAAGGTTAGAAGTGGCTTAGATGATATGAGAAGAAGCAGCCCTAGAGAATTACACAAAAAAAGTCTATTGAGGCAACCACCTGTCCTCCACTTGTTCAAAGATGGGGCCCAAACCTCAAAATAAATTCTATTTATTGTTGTTCTTTCTTAACTAGAAAATAAAAAAAGCTAAATATAAATATTTTGCTTATAGGAGTGATCCAGAAACATTGGTCTGAGTAACTGACTTAGACAGTTTGCAAAAGGAAAGGCTGACCAAACCTACATCTGTAGGATATAGCAAATTCATGATTTACATCCTATTTAGCTTCATGCACTATTCAACAAAAAATTACACCTTTACACCTATTGAACAAAGCTCAAATTTTAGTTATAAGACAAACCTAAAAAACTAACAACTTAACTCAGACAGCGTTTCCAATTTCACAACGCAAGAATAACACATGCGTAAAACCCCATTAATTCTGTAGTGTACTCATTTGCAGTAAGGCTCCAGAGAGCCACACAACGGTTTAGCTTTGATCAAACTCCCTGCCTTGGCTAACCCAGGAGAAGTATTTTTGACGGGCAACTTTCCTTATTGCCTTTAGCTCCAACAGGTTTATCCTTGCACTTTTCCAAAACAAACTAATTTGGGTGTCCTAGAGATGTTTTCTTCTAAAGATTTTCCAAGACACTCTCATTTTTTTATTTGAAGACAAGTCAAGTCTGTGTCCACATACAAGAGAATGGAATACTTGAAGACATGGACTATGTTTCCAAACTCCTTAGAAACAATGACCTTGGCAATCTGTGCACTGCCAGTCAAATATGGGATGCTTTGGAGATGGCTTATATGCACAGGTTCTTTTCCCTAAGCATACAACTGACAGGCCACTGCTAGATGTAAAAGCATCTGTCTATATGACACTTGTTTGGTTAAAGGGTTTACAACAGTCAGTCAGAAGAGTTCATGTGTGCTGGTATAAGGGTTGTAAACCATCCAACAGGACTTCTACTTCTAGCAGCAGCTTTTACAGTCTCTTGTCTCTGAAGTATTTCATCTGATAAGTCACTTTGCACAAATAAGCATGCATTCCAAATTAATCATCTCTGTTCATGGTGATGAAAAGTCTCAAGAAACGTTTGATGTAACCTTGCTGAATGTTGCAATAAGTGTGTGTGTGTGTGTGTGTGTGTGTGTGTGTGTGTGTGTGTGTGTGTGGAGACAGAGGAAGACAAGCTCCTTTCCACCCACCAAACAAAAATTAATGAGCACAATGAAGGTTCTCTGTTTTGATGTTAGTGTTGTGTCAGGATACCCCTACTGACCAATGAAGCACTGATAATGTGGTTTCCGACATAACCCAAGAGCTGTGAAATGGTTTTCATATTACACACCATTATCTACAACTGAAAGAAACACTACTGCAACAGTGAAACACGAAGAACAGATGAAAAAAACACTACTATACTTATCATAATTTATGGAATACAAGGAAAAAGAAAGCTGAGAGTGGTACACTTTGTTTTCACTCCAAGAAAACTCCACACATCTCCCATGTCTTACTAAACTAGCACAGGTTTTATAAGGAAATCCCAGAATTTGAATAAGGGATTTCTTTTCTGCTCAAACAGGTTTAGAGGGGAACTATTCTACCAATATAATGCAAACATTCTGAAACTGTGATCTGCAAACCTAGCCAAATGAAAATCCAGCCATGTGAACATGAGTCACAATCACAACACAAAAACAAAATATTAACTACAGACATCCACTGTAGAGGATAACAGCTCCACAGTGTACATCCAAGCAGGACAGTATCTTCAAAAGTTTAATAAACACTTAGCATAGCACTAAAAATGGCAGTTTCCTGAATATTTCATGAGCTCTGGGTCTGCCACATCCCATGGGATATCTTCTGTTTCCATGCTGTAGCGCCATCAGAGCTGACAATATAAATTAGATGGTGATATGCGGAGGGGGAGGGGGCTCATTCTTGCCACCTGTGCAAAATACCAGTGCATTCCAATTTCTGATGAAAGCAGTGACGTATACATAGTCTTGTTAACCCACTGATTTCGTCCTGTTGAGTTTTGCCAACTGTAGCATTTGCATGGTCAGACTACTTAGTTTCAAAAGTTTTGCATCTGCACTGTAATAACTACATCAGTTTCAAAGACTGCTCAGTTTCCTCCTTCCATAGACATCTTCAGCAATTAAATTTAACCTCATTGGCATTAACAGGTTACAGAGAAAAAAATCATCAATCCAGCAGCAGTGGACAAAGGCAATATTTAAAATGCTTCTATTTCAGAAATTCTAAAGAAATAATTATTGATGAATAGCAGTGGATGAACTTCAATGTAAAGCAAGTATCCTGTATGTAACTTGGCACGACCCATAGTAGACTGAGAAAAGCAATATCTTTACCTGTACGTTTGCAGTCTTTACTAAAAAATCATGTTAGTCAGCACATCTATAGCTAAAGAATCAGTAAACAGTTTTTTATTTTTTTTTGTGACTCCTACAATACAAGAAACACAAAAAAGCCAGCAAGTTAAACTAGTCGCATCCCATCATCATGCCCTAAAAATGGACAAGATCTGGACTTTGAGGGTTAAATCAATGTCTGGGCAAGACAACAGATCTGTGTGAAAGCACAGTACATTCTGCCCATGAATGTTTAAATAAGTGTGAGGTAAATACTGCGACAAGTGGATTACTTCCTAATACATAAAAAATATTAGTAATACAAAACAATTAGCAATAATTATTTGTAAATTTATGTTTGAAATTATCAAAGCAATTTGTCGCACTACATTTCAATCTCTGCTCAGCAAACGCAGACCACTTAAGCACAGATAAAGTAAGATTGCTTAGTAAATTTCCAGATATCATGTAAAAATCTTCAATAGTAAAGGAAAGAAAACTATCTCTATAGATGACTTACAACACTTCATCCTGGCAAATACTGGTGAAATCCAAACAAAGCATACTGAAGCTATGTATCTCAGAACTGAAGGCTGAACTTATTATAAATCACAACAGAAAAATAACATTATGTATTCAACATCAGTAGATCACAGGAAAGGCTATATGTAGTGGGTAAATGTTGGATGTTTCCTGTCTGATATCTTCAGCTTACCAAACTTCAGAAAATCTCCATCTCTCACACTTATGGTCACTTACACGTGCAAACACGTCACAATGTCATGTACTGGGCTTCGGGTGGGGGACACCCAATTCTTGTGATCCCTACTAGTACAACTCCCATGCGCTAAGAAATCACATTTGAAATACATAAATATAAAATTACATACACTTGAACACCTTGCAGGAAAATCTATCTACTGAAGCTGAATAGAGAGGCAACCCAAATGGCAGCAAGGTTAAAAGCATCACCTGCAAAAAACCTTCTCCAAGTTCAGCTGGAATGGCAACTACATATATTTGACTCTAAATGCCTTCTGCAGTGGGTTGCAGTTTAGAAGCTTCCCAAGCATAAAAAATAAACTCATGGAATGCAAAAGCAAGTCTAAAGGTAAAAGGTTCAGAACACAAAATCCTGGAGAACTGATAAGCCGAAGGAGGCCCAATTTCTGTATCCTGGTCTTGCTAGGCATTGGTACGAATTTAATACAGAGAATGCAGGACACAAATGTCTGCGAAGGATGCATTTGTGAAATAAACAATAAAAGCACACATATCCCAGATGGAGTGGCCTTTAACGGCAACAGCTAAGGGAAAGAGAACTGAGCTGCCTTACAGGAAAATAGAATGTAGTTAGAAAATAACCTGGATGGTGTTCTTTAGCCGCTGCTAGACCCTACTTCTCAGGAATTGAAGAAAAAATAAACAACTGATTTGTTTTCTTAAAAAGTTTTGCCCATCTCACTTAAAACCTAAACTGGTGCAAGTCAAAATTATAGATGGCCTTTTCTCCTTGATTCTGAAAGTGGAAGGAAATGGAGAAGTGAATGAACTGCTGCCTGTAAGACAACTCTGGTACAATTTTTAGAAGGAAACACGTTTTGCAGCTCTGAGATCCTAAGGGTAGAGTTAATTGCTAATGGCCATCAGCAATTGTGCCTTCCAAAGAAAAATGTCAGAGCTACCTAACTAACTGACTTGAACAAGGAATAGATAAAGCTTAATCAATTAGCTTACACAGGAATGAGTTTGCTTAACAATCATGAAGTTCTAGTTGCAAAGAGAAGGGGTCTTCAAAGAAGGGTTAACAATCAAAACCAATACAAAGAGCTGTTTTGACAGACTATGTTGGAACATAGGCTATGGCTCTGCCCCCCACAAAGTCATGATGTGTTAAAATGGCCGAAACATGCATCCTGACCATGGAACAAATAAGACCCAAGTCCAACAGATACTTAAAGTAAGCCAAAATCACTTGGCAACTAAATGAGATGGTAGAGAATGCCTCTATTGAAATAGAGAATCTCTTCTACCTGAAAAGTTTGCTGGATGAAAGACTTAGCTTTTTTTTGTAAATACCTTTACTGAAATATCACACGCCACAGGCAAACTTACATTTATATTAAAGTAATCAAACCGTATTAAGTTCACTTTTACAAACATTATACATCACATATATTGTTCTATACAATATAATCAAACCACCATCACACAAATTGTTCATTTCTTGCCATCTCTTAAACCTCATTCCTCCGGAACAATTTTCTGCATGTACTGTTCCAACAATTTCCATTTTATTCTATGTAATTTACTCTTACCCATTTCTAAAGATCCCCCTTCCTGTTCTTTTACCTTACAATATGCAATACTTCATGTATGGTTGGTTTTGACTTCCACTTTCTAGTAATTACTTCTTTGGCAGCCCACCAGAATTAAACTTAATAAGGCCGTACTATGTCTAGGCAATTCAGATCCTGTATCTCAGCTAAAAAAATCCTTTCCTTAGTTACACTCATTTTCTTGCCCCGTATTCCTGACAGAGTACTCTATAAGGAACATTTTAAAGTCTGCCAACTCATTACACTCTGAGAACATGTGCTCCCAACTACAGCTATCTTCCCCATTACACCTCCAACATTTGCCATCTACTTGAGGAAAAATTATTTGAGCTTTCTGTTAACTTTATGCATCTGTACAGCCTTGTCTAGAAGTCAGGGTAGGAGCAAATCAACTAGAGGAGCTACTGTGCCCAAAGGTGGAGTGTCTACTGCTATCTGAACCAAGGTGAACCTCTTTGGCTCATAATGAAACAAATTTCTACACTGACAGACAACTAATCTTGAAACCACAGTCACACCAGTGAAAATGGTATAATAAGAGGAGGTGTTGGTGCTCTCTAAATTTTTGTTTCTAGGCATGGAATACGAAAGAAAGGTAAAAAATCATACAGGAATCTTCTGTCATAAGAGGGAGAACACATTTACTATCAATAACCCCTTGTACTGCTGAACTAAACAAACTGGGGAGGGGTAGCCACAGTCTCCTTTGTGGTAAACAGGTCAGTCTCCAGAGTACCCTAGGTCCTCAAGATCTTGACCAGGCAAGGTCTTCTTTACAAAAGGCTCAAAGAAAAGGCTATATCTGCAGGTAGGAGAGTCCCCCAGTGCATTCAATTCCTCTGTGATATGACTGGCTGTTACAGACAGGCCCCAAATTATGGCACAGATCAATACTGCCTCTCTGCAAAGGACGTATAAAAAAAGAAGTTATGTGCTTACCATAACGTTTCATTTGTATTGTCGATTTTTCATTTCTCCTCACATATGGGTTCACATCCAAACCATTGGATCTGACTAGGCCATTATTAAGCTCATGGCAACCAAAAAGCTCATGGACACCTCCCCTTACCCACAATGGACCTCTCTGTTACCTCATATCTTGTTTGTTATGATAATTCCCAGAAGGAAAAATATAGAAAGAAATTTTTATACGAAAGGATTGCAAGGAGACCATTTCTGGAGTATAGAAGATAAAAAGAGCCATAAATTATACTTACTGTTCTACCAGAAATAAAAGGTCGGGGGCTTGGTGGAGGGGTTATGAGAAGAAATTAAACATCAACAATACAGATGGATCGTTATGGTAAGTACATATCTTTGATATTTTCAATTTTTCATTTCATCCTCACATATGGGACAGAGTCCTCAGCTACCTTCATCCTGGATGGGTTCACTGAAAAATATTCCTCAGAACTATCAAACAAAAACAGGCTCTTCCCCTGGAGAACAAATCCAACTTGTAATGAGTGATAAAGGTATGGTGATTTGTCCAAGTGGCCACTGCACAAATTTTATCCATGGATGCATTACTTTGAAAAACTGCTGAAGTAACCACGGCCCTGGTTGAACGAGCCCAGACAGGTCTGGGAAGAGCTATACCTTGTTTGGTGTAGATGAAATAATGCAATCAGATTTCGGTAGAGTAACCTTGGACACTGGCAGGCCCTTCCTAAGGCCGGAGAAGGAAATGAACAATTGATCTGTCTTCAATTCTTTTGTCATGTGCAGATAAAAACATAATTGTCTATGGACATCCAACAGATGCAATACATATTCACCTTTATTAATGAAGTTAGGAAAGAAAACAGGCAAGTTAATGGTTTTATTGATATCAGTCTCAGAAACAACTTTGGGTAAAAAGGAAGAGTTGGTGCGCAAGGAAACCCTGTCTTTATGGAAAATCGGGTATGGAGGCAGGGAGGATAAGGCCTGAATTTCTGATATTCTTCTAGCCGAAGTAATGGCTCCTAGGAAAATGGCCTTCCAAGGCAAAAATTTCATATCACATGTCACTGAAGGTTCAAATGCGGGTTGAACTATAAAATGTAGCAGCAAGTTAAGGTCCCAAGGAGGAGAGGGATCTTTGTACAGGGCCCTTAGTAATAAATTCCCTTTCAAGAAGGTCTTGCAAAGCTTGTTGGAAATCAGTGACAAGTTATCTTTCCCAATGTAAAAAAAAAATGAGACAGCTGCTAATTGTAATCTGATAGTAGAGGCCACTGCCCCATTGTCAAAGAGGTGAGCCAAAAATTCTAGAATGGAATGAATAGGAGCTGTGAAGGGATCTACATCATGTTGCACAACCCAGGTTATAAACCTCCTCCATTTGCTCCTATAAAACTTTTGAGTATATTGCTTATGGGGTGATATCAAAATATGACGAACTGGGGAGGAGAGCATAGGTTGTCTGGCTACAAATGGAATTGGAGGAACCAAGCCGTCAGCATGATGTTGGACAGATTGGGATGAACCATTCCTGTTGGGTGTGACAGATGGTCTGGAGCGGGTTCCAGAATCCAGTGTTTTTCCCATAAATGACGCCAAAGGAAGGGAAAACAGATTTGTCAAGGCCAAAATGGGGCAATGAGGATTACTGTTATCTTCAACCTGTTTGCTCTCTGGAGAAATTTGGGGATCAAGGGGGTACAGGGAAAGGCACAAAGGAGACCGGGAGGCCAATCATGTATGACAGCATCCCTCGGGGACTCCTCAGTCGGGAGGATTAGGGCAAAGTAGCTGCTATATTTGTTGTTCAGAGGGGATGCAAAGAGGTCACACAACAGGGTTGACTCCATCTGCAGAAAATCATGAGGCATTAGAATGGATCTGCTCAACTTGTCCTTAATCACACTAGACTTTCCCGGAATGTGCGCTGCAGCAAGAAAACGGTTGGATGAGATCGCCCATTCCCACACTCTTAGTGCTTCTCGACACAGGGGGGTATGACCTGGATCCTCCTTGCTTGTTTATGCACCAGACTACAGACATGTCTGATTGAATCTCCACTGTCCGCAGAGGAAAAGCAGCTTGAAAAGCCTGCAACACTAGGAGCACTGCCCACATCTCCCGGACGTTTATGTGTAAATTGGTCTCGTCAGGAGACCAGATGACTTGCGAACAGTCTTCCCCAGATAATGCCCCTCCATCTGGGACGCACCCGTGGTCACCATGGCCTGAGGTTGTGGGGGAACAAAGGGTTGGGCCCTGCGTTACCTGATCTGAATGAATCCACCGTGATAGGACTGTTCTGCAGCTGTCCGTAATGAGTATCTGATAAGCCATCTGTCGCTGGATAATTGACCACTTCGAGGCCAGAAGCCATTGTAGTATTTGCATGTGAAATCTTGCCAGCGGGACTAAAACTATAGCAGTTGCCATTGAGTCTAGAGCCTTGTTCTGAAGTAGTTTGTGTGTTTGGCATCTGATCGTTAGCACTCTGGATTGCAGAAGTCTTGCAACCATCTGATTTGTGTCCAAAATTGCTCCTATAAACTCCAGTGTTTGAGCAGGGTTCAAGTGTAACTTTTCATAATTTATTATTATACCTAGCTCTGTACAAATTTGGTAACAGAGTCTCTTGCCTGAATAAGTAGATACCTGGTTGGGGCAGAAATGAGACAGTCATCCAAATAGGGAAACACATGGAATCCTTGTCATCTCAAGTGAGCCGCTACCACTGCCATGCATTTGATGATCACTCTAGGGGCTGTAGTGAGACTAAAAGGTAGCTCTCTGAACTGGTAATGACTGGCTCCCAGCTGGAAGTGTAAGTACCTTCCAGATCGCCTGTCCATTTGTATGTGGTTGTATGCATCTTGAAGGTCTATTGAGCACATCCAGGTGTCCTGTTCCAAGAAAGGAAGTATGGACTGTACTGTGACCATTCAAAACTTGTGGTGTCGAACCAACTTGTTCAGTCTACTGAGATCCAGAATCGGTCTCCAGTTCCCCATGTTCTTTGGGACTAAAAGAACCTTGAGTAACTTCTGAATCCTCTTTGATCTGGGGGGACCTCTTGGATGACACTCTTGTCCAGCAGTTTCTGAATTTGAGTAACTGCCTGATCCCTTTGCCTGGGTGGAACGTCCAGGATTCTTATGTTGGTAGGAGGGCTTTCAGAAAAAGGGATTAGATATCATCTGTACCCATAAACTGGTGGGTACCTTTAGCCAGGCTCTCCAATTCAGGATCAGTTGACCCACAACTGCCTCCAGAAGCAGGCAATCTGGCCTCCTTTCAGGAGCACTGGAAGGGTCTCCCAAAGAAAGGCTCTCTTGGCCCTTGGTTCTGCAGGGCTCCTCTGCCACGAGGGTGGTGTCTTCCAGAACTATTCTCACCTCTGCCCCTGGGGAAACTCTCCAAGTGTCTTGGTAAGACCCCTGTGATTTTTGAACCATACTTTGCCACCCCCTCTCTGACACTTAGGGTAAAGGTCTCTGAGGGGCTGAAAAACATATGCCCATGGCAGAAAGGGTATTACCCTCCTTCTCACACCTAAATAATGTGTCTTTGAACTTGGGACCGAAAAGAGACATTCTGTCAAATGGATTGTTGATGAAAGAAGACTTAAAAGGCTCTGTAAAGTCGCACAGGCACATCCAGGCATGCCTCCTCATCGATATGCCGGAACCCACAACTCTACTTATTCCTTTGGCTGGATAAGCAATGAGCCTCATGTAAGCGTTAGCTACAGAATGTAGGGCTGCCAGGTGGGAAGTGACCTTCTCACAGAATCCCTCAGCTATGGCTCCTTCAGTGGTGTGTGAGAGCTTCTTGATCAGATCCCTTTGCAACCTGGTGAAATGGGAAAGGTAATTAAGTGATCGCTTCCCACATGTATCCATTGTCCTGGAATCCTTATTCAGAGGATGAATAGTGGAACTGTCTTCCAATAGTTCCTTTTTAGTAGTTGTCACCACCACCACCATGGCATCTACTGCAACTTCCTTTATCCAAAAAGCTTTGGCGGCTGGTGCTCTTTGGTCTCCAGGGAGTTGGTTCAATGGAATCTGAGCTCTCCCACACCCACAGAGAGATCAATTCTATTAGCTCACTGGCAGGTGGAGTGACCCATGAGGTAGACAGTCGGGATCCAAAGGCTGCCAGGTACACTGACTCCTCAGATGAAGGATTACTGGACTGCCAGCCACCTCTCTGTTTTTTTAATTTCTCCAAGTCTTTTGGGTTTCTAATACCATGACAGGAATAGTCCCCATTCCTAAGTCTAAGTACTATTAAAGTTCATGAAATTAGTATTGTTTCAATCTTTGTCAGCCAGAAGTGCTCTCTGTAGCACCTGCAATGTGCCCAGTAATGACTCCTGCAATTCATATGGGGTTACATGTATTGGTAACATATCTAAATATGACTGTAAACTCTTTTTTTATAAGACCCGTTGCTCCTACTACTACTGGAATTGCCTGGGTTGTAAGATCTCCAAGATGTTCTCAAAGGAAACATCCTCTGGAGGTGACTGAGGGGATCCTTCTCCCTCATCAAGGTCAGTGTCTTCTGTGGCTGACTCCTCAGTGGAGTCCTAATGCTTCCTCTTGCAGATCCTCTTCTGAGGGACCTCCTCAGTGAGATAATCTGGGGAGGTATCAAAAGAGGCAGGGGTACCCCGATGGGTATCCTGAGGCCTAAGGTCCCACTGACCCTGTGGAACGTCCTGGTCAGAAAAGATGTGCAGGGGGTGTAGATGGGGCTGAGGATCTGAGGGAGAGGCAACTTCCTAGTTCCACAGGCAGCTACAGCCAAACTCCAGAGCCCTAAAAGCTTACTGCTCCTGAGTGGGGAGGGATTCCACCTCGGACAAGCCATGCATGCAGGAAGGAGTTCTCTTCAGTTCTGAAGATAGCTCACCCTGGGTTGAAGCCAGAGCCGAGCTCGCCTGAGTGGAAGTCCCAAGGTGCAGAGACTGCTCAGAGGTTCTGGGAGTCGACCACAACAGTGGTCTACCAGGCTCACTACATCTCTGAGAGCTCTATGGCTCTGAGAAGGCCGATGAGCTCAGAGCAAAAGTATGATCTGAAGAAAAGGAAATCTTCAGATCTGAGCAGGAAGTCGCCAGGTGTATCAGATCTGAGGCTTGTCCTGAAGTTGGAGCAAAAACCAAAGGGGGAGTGGATGGCTTTGATAGACCTAGGACCACTTGGGTCGAAGCCAAGGGGGACTTAGTAATGCCCTGCACCCACAAAATTTTCTGGACCATCTGTTCCACGTCCTCTTCTGTAAGGCTTCTGGTAGAGCGGGAAGAAGAAGCTGAAGGAGATCTTGGTCTGCTTAGAAATGGAGACAGTACCCTCGAAGGTACAGGGTCTACAGAAAAGGAGTACTGAGTCCTTGGAAGAGAGGTTATAGGCTTAAAAGGGTTGGAGATTGGATCCAACCACAACGACTCTAATCTATCAAGATCAGAGAGGCTCAGAGTAGAAGAAGCCGGATCCAAGAAAGAAGTACTTGGCGCCGAAGGTCCCAATCGAGTCAGAGGGTTTGGAAGACTTAGATCTTGGCTCCGAGGGATCTGATAGAGCCAAGGAAGGTCTCTCCTTCCCTCTACCAGAACTTTTAGAGGCAGAAGAAGCAGGGCTCGAATGAGCCGTTACCCACAGATGTCTGGGCACCACAAGAAATGGCCTCACTAAAAGAAGATAGTAATAACCCCTGAGAATAATTTTACTCTTCCTTTCAATCAAGGACCAGTGGTTAAAAAAATAGCAGACAGCACAATCTTCCAGCAAATTGTGGGGGCCCAGGCAGTAAACAGAGTGCATGTGAGTCACTGTACGGCATTTTGTGACTGCATTTAGTACACTTCTTCAAGCCTGTGGGCTTATCCTGTTTCTCAGTCATGGCAAGAAAAGAAAATGCAGAGAGCACACAAACTCATACACACCCACACAGAGACATGTGCAGAAACCAGTAAGGGAAAAGAAAATATACTCAAAAGCAGAGAAGGAAAAAAACTCTCTCTCGATTTTTATACATACATATATATATATATATGTATGTATGTATAGAAAGGACTCAGGAAGGGGAGAAGCTACTAATGATAGTAGTGAAGATACTGGTAAGGGTATATGGAGGGGAGAAATGTAACCAAATAAAAAAATGGTTACTGTGTGCAAAGATGATTGAGAGAGAAACAGGGAGGAAAGGAACTACACTCACTACAAAGAAAAAGAAAGAATTAGCTAAAGAAGGGTTGAGAAATTTTGAAACATCATCTGAATGTCCAACAAGAAGCAGTTAGACCACATTTTCACAAAGCAGCAAATGAGATCTGAGGTTACAGGGAGAGGTGCGTTGTGGGTAATGGGATGTGTCTAAGAGCTTTTTGGTTGCCATGACCTTAGTAACGTCTGAGCCAGATCAGATGGTTTGGATCCGAACCCATATGTGAGGATGAAATGAAAAACTGACAATATCAGATCAAGGGTTGTGCAAATTGTTCAAGAGAGACATTATACCAAGTAGGTTAACTACTTAAGTAGGGACTTGGGTCTCGCCTCTCTTCCCACAGACTATATAGCAAGGAAAACAATTCACAGCATGAACAGGTTTATGAGAAGCCCCCTTTTCTGAAGACTCTATCTACTCTTAACTAAGAGTAACCCAGCTGCTCCCCCACTCCCAGCTACAGTGAAGTACACATCATTAAGAGTACATGAAGAAAGGATAACTCTGCTATAAAATTGGTGAGCACAGTCCAATACTTTGGAGTCTGGTAACAAGGGTCTGACCTTAGTAAAAAAATCTATGAGGTGATGATTCTACAACCACTGTTACTTCAATGTCCAAAACAGTATCTTCATCTATAGAGCAGTGAAAGAAACAGTGAAGACACCAAGAGTTCCAGAAGTGCCCAAGTTTCCATCCACCAAAATATCTCCACCCTGACTGCCCTCTAGGCAGGAGCAAATGGAAGCAAAAAAATTCCACATGACTCATCACTACGAGGTAACATAAAGCTGAAAAATTCCCTACTTCATTAAAAAAATCTTGCCAAGTATCAAAAAAGGTAAAAAGTTAGAAAAAATAAATAAATAAATACATTTTCCAGGAGATCATCCCCATTCTACTGCCACACCCACCAGGTATGCATAAATTCTGAGATGGTTGAACTTCAAAGATATGAAGAAAATGTCCTTATCCCCATACTTAGTGACTCTGTACTTAAGTGTACAAAGATATTTGGCAACACCAGAGATGGCAGCATTTCATCAAAAAAATGGGGGAGAATGTACTGAAGTAAAAATGTGCTCCAGCATCCAACTTTACTTTAGAAGAGACAATCATCTGCATTGATGACCACCGAAATTTCTCCCAGTTTATGACTAACCCCAAAGCCAGCATCCATAGTAGGACCCATACCAGGAACCAGTCACCTTGGAAGGGGAAATGAGAAGTTAATTCTCCTGCACAGCCCTGGACACACAGGAGAGATCAAATAGCAACATTCTGTTAAGAAACTGATGCCCACAGACAGAAAACCAAAGGAACATTCTCAAAAAGCCCAGACATTTAAGAACCAAAAGGCAAGCATCACATTCAGTGACATCACCCAGGCACTCACTATGAGCAGAGGCATAACTGAGCCAGGCATCACCATATGGAACTTGTCATAACGGCTCTACCTGTCAATGAGTTCCATCAGGAGACCTCTCATCCTTCCTGGAATGAGAAATGGCAAGAATAGAACTCCCTTCTTATCTCCAAATGAGGAATGAGCTTTATAATCCTTTTGAGAAGAACCCGAAGCTTTCATTTTATTATTTATTTTGTCTTGGCTTAGTGAGAAGATCAGACTAGATTTAGCTAAACTCCTTTTCAGTGGAAACCCAAAGAGAAAATTTCCTCAGATTTTTTACAGAAATGATCAATATCATACATAGAATTACAGTGTACAAACAGTATACCAGTATTTACAGACTATATGATATTTTAAACAGTGTGCATACATTTGCAGAGAATATGAATATTTAAGTAGTGTGTGTATTCACAAAGCATATCACAACACATAAGCAAAAAAGTGCATTACTATCCAGTTTTCTCCGCATCTCTTACAAGTGACCACAAATCCTTTCTTCTAATTTTTTATTTGTCTTGCCGACAAAAGGTCGGACAGGTATCACAAATAGAAATGTATACTAAATTCATAGTATTGCAATCTGAGTATACATAATTATTAAAGCTATATTTAGTAATTGGATGTATGAATTGGTAGGATACCTATTCAAGTCATTGTCAGCTACAGGACCCCCTCCATGAATCAGGACACCCACTCTTCCTATTAGGATCTACTAGACTATCAAGATACATCCAACCACCATGGTTTTGAATGACTTTACCTACTCATCCCATTGACTAGGTAAATTACTTGTGCTCAAACTCACTTGCCCAAATGTTCCCCGACTTTGTTACATCCAAAGCCCTGGACCAGCTGGATGACACCTCCACAGGGGGTGACAACATCCTGGATCTGGTGCTCACCAATATGGGGGACCACTAACACCCCCACTGTGAGGTCTTCCCTGGTGAGATCTGACCACAAATCGGTCACATTAGAAGTTACTATCACACCTAACTCCCAGCCCCCCAACAGCAACTAAACTAAAAAAACTTCTCCAAAGCAAATTATAACCTCTTACGGGATGGTATAAATAGCTTCACTGCACCTCCTCCCTCAGATGGAACTGGTAGAGCCATAAACCAATGCTTTATACAAGCACCTATATAACTGTATTAACTTGGCTGTACCGGATAGGACCAAAGCAAGTTCTTCAAGGAAGAGCAAACCTGCCTGGTGGACAACAGCCATTAACAGGCTTTACAATAAGAGAAAGAAACTGCTAAGAGTAAGAGGAAGCAAGCCCTCCTAAACTGGAAACACTCCCACCTCAGCTTAAACAAGCAAATAAGACTTCTTGTGAAGTCCTCCAAAGCAAACTATGAGTCCAAATTAGCTTCCTCAACAAAGGACAACCACAAAACATTCTACAGTTACATCTGTAACCTAAAAGGAAAGGTCCAGATTTGTGCAGAACTGGTAGTTAATGATGCCACATATACTGAATCTGTGGACATAGCTAATCTGTTGGCCAACGGGTTCTGTGAAAATTTCACCACCACCCCCGTCCCTGCAACACGTACCCCATGACATCTCTACCACCTGTCCCCTACCTTGTATCTCTAAAGAGCAGGTCATAAATGCCCTCTCTAAGACCAAAAACACAGCATCTATTGGACCTGATAACATCCCAAGCTGTGTCCTACATGGGCTCCAACATGAATTAGCAACACCACTGGGTAGTCTTTTTAATCATAGTCTAAGCACCAGCTTCGTACCAGCTGAATGGAAAACAGCCACCGTTATTTCCTTGCACAAAGGTGGTGCTTACACTGACCACGGGAACTATCGACCTTTTAGCCTGACTAGCCTTATCTGCAAGGCCATGGAGTGAATTATCATGAACCTTATCAACAAAGACAGATAATCACCAAACACTTGACCCTATTCACTTGGATTTGTCAAAGGGACATCATGCCTGTTAAACCTGGTGGACTTCTTTGAGAGAGTCACCAAGGCCTTGGACGAAAGGAAAACTGTGCATACAGCCTACTTGGATGTACCCAAGGCTTTTGACACTATCCCCCACTCAGGCATCAATGACAAACTCACCCAACTAGGCATCAACCCCTATATCGTTTGATGGGTTGCTAACTGGTTCAATGATAGAACTCATATAGTCAAAATACAGGAATCTACTTCCAACAGTAGACGTGTTCCACAGGGATCAGTCCTGGGACCTCTACTGTTTGTAATCTATTTCTCTGAAGTACAAGCAAAAGCTAAAGGTCTGTGGCTGACAAAGTTTGCTAATGACTGCAAAATGGGAGTAGTCACAGAATCTCCAAATGATGTCAACATCCTACAAGAGGTTCTTACACAAAGAAATGATTATGCCAAAGTCATGGCCTTAAACTCAATGCAAAAGATGTATTATCATTCCTTTCGGTAAAAGTGATGTTCCTGCTAACTACCACATCAATAGCTACATCTTATGTACGGACTCAGTGGTGAAAGACCTGGGCACACAGGTTGACAGCAACCTTATGTTTGACCACCATGTCTCCACAGTGGTAAGAAGGGCATTCTATATTGCTCATCTCATAAGTAAGAGCATAGCCACCAGAAAAAAGTTGTAACCTCCCTATACTCATCCCTCATCAGGCCAATAATTGAGTACAATGCCCCTTTTGGTATGTACCTTTCTAAGCACCTGCAGTAATTGGGGAAACCACAAAGTTTCTTCACAAGTAAACTTCAAGGTCTTCATCATCTGTCCTATGGGGATAGTCTGAAATCACTGTCACTTTATTCCGTTTCATACAGACTACTCTCAGAGGTGTTCTCTGCCTTGCATAAAAGGCAATCACTGACCCTGTGTTATTGGAAATGCTTCATATCCAAAAGTCAAATGGTACAAGGGTTACTCCCTCTAAAGACCTTAACCTGGTATGTGACATTAATAAAATCTGATGGAGGGACAGATTTGTCTCCCAGAGGTTACCACACCTTTGGAACATATTCCCACTTCATGTGAAACAGAGCACCTCACTGGCCCTCTTCAAACACAATGGATGATTGGATGAGTGACTGCAAATTCACCCCGGGAGTTCCACCTGTGTCCCTCTTGGACAGGGGCTATTTGTGCTGTTCGTGGAAATAAGGGTAAGAACTTGGCTAGGCTTGTAAGGGCCTTAGGGCCATTAGCTTAGAAACTTTCTATGATCCTATGAATGCATTACTCTTAAAAATATATTTGCAGAAACTACAATTTCTACATGGAAATATCTGCTTCCTCTGACTAATCTTACATTCATTAAATTTATCTAGTTCCTTATAACATAACTTTTGTTTTAAATTCATGCCTCTGTTATAAATAAAATGAGTTCTATCACCTGTATATTTAATTCTCCAGTACTTCTTGAAATGTGCCAATGTTTATTAATAATGGTTTTAACTATATCTGTGTGTATATTTTATGGCATGATAAACTTTATTCTATTCTCTGTATTGGCCCCTCTTCTTTCATCAATTTGGTTTTTTTTTGTTTTTTTGTGAGAAGAAGGGTTTACACTACAGTAGATTGTTCTGATAAAAGTTTTGTTTTATTCTTTCTTAAACTCATTTCATCATAGCCCCTATTCTTAAAATTTATAATGAGATCCTCCATCTCACTATTAAGAATATCATCCCTAGTGCTCAATCCAGCTATACATAGCATCTGGCCCTTAGAAATATTATTAAAAACAAACCTGAGGTGCATGCTTGACCTATATGAAAATATATCTTTATATCCTTTGTAAAAATGCTGTTGTTTTTATTATAAAAGTTTCTGCATGGTTTGTTCAGCCATTTTTTTTTATGTTTTTTTTTTTTTTTGCCTTGCATTCTGTACCGGGCCAGGTTTTACCTGATACAGCTTTCCTTTTAGAAATGTGAAAGTACACAATACAATTAAATATAATGTGCAGTAATAGTAATATAATATGTAGTATATATAAACGTATAAATTAGCATTAGATAAAACATAGATCAAATTATAAATGATGTCAACTTTCAGTAAAACAGACATTTGTAAAACACAATAGTATGAAGTATAATACTTGGCAGGTAACACAATGAATTCAAAATAACAACACAATTTAGCAGTGGCCTGGATATAGATCTGAGATAGACGACAGAAAGAAAAAAAACAGGAGAGAAATAAAGAATATGATAATAATAATAACAATAATAACAATGAATAATTTGTTTATTGATTTTTTTTTTGTCAATCCACTTCTCAGAAGATGTAGAAGGAGAGATATACAGTACATCAAGGAAATAATGACAGGTGATGCAAAACAAGTTTCTTAATCAGTACCTTTGAAGCAATTACATTTGTTCACTTTAGGTAGAAGGGAATAGGGAGACTTCTTGAAAAATGTAAGAGCATCATGGCCGGCCTTAGGCATAGGCCAACTAGGCGGCCGCCTAGGGCGCCGGTGTAGCAGGGGCACTTTTCCAGTATTTATTTGGTGTAGGTAGACCAGGATGGGGGCACCAGGTAATGTGTTGGGGGGCGCCGTGGAGCTGTTTTGCCTAGGGCACCAGTTGACCTAGGGCCGCTCCACTGCATCAGGTAAAGAGTTCCCACAGGCAGGGGCTTGGTTGGAGAAGGATCGTCCACAGGTAGCAAAAGCAAAGACGACACTGACACAGCAGGACAGAGTTAGAATTACAGAGGGAGAAGGAAGGGTTTTTGGTACACAATTTATTGAGAAGGAGGGGACAATTAGGCATTTAACTGAGAAGTTTGAAGTAAGTGTACTTGTGAGGAGTGTAACTCTGTCACTTAGAGGTAGCATTATGCCTCTGCTAAAAGTAAGACAGTGATGTTTATGTTTCATGGAAACATGAATGAAACTCGAATATTTAATTTTCAGCACAATGGAGCTTAATGGTTTTGAGTGTGGGCCAAGGGATATGACTGACAGTCTATATTCAATCCTGGGAAGTAGTACACTTATGGATATGGCTAGTCTGAGACATCTTGTAAGAATTTCTTACATGAGCTAAAATCATTAGGAATTTGGATTTCAACATGATTATGAAAGGTGAGGATTTGGTTAGTAATAAGACAGGGGACTCTTAAGGATCTGTAATGATACAACTTTGAGAATGCTTTAGTTTTTGGTGTGCTCCTAACAGCACTGATTAACTTTTGAGAGTGGTAACTATCAGTTTATTTAAGATACCAGTTCCAGAGAGTTATAAAGTCACTCTGAAACTTATTTTGTAGACTGGAATTGTCCTTATGGCCTTTGAAGAGAACTTTTAGTTATGTACTTACCATAACTTTAGATGTATGGGATCCATCTCGCCTACATTCTCTACAGATGGGTTCGGAGCTGACTCGGCCGCTATACAATAGAACGCAGTCTCTTATTGGCTGAGTTACCTCGTATCCCAGGATGCACCACTACTGCTTCCCCAGATCTTGTTTGTCCGCACACATGCACACACACATAGACTGTTGTTATAACATTGCCAGGTGTTTCAAGAAAGGAAGAAGTTGAATTCGGATAGTCCGATCTCTTCTGGTCTATGAGGCAGGGGGAAGGAGGGTGGGTTATTAGGAATGTAGGCGAGATGGATCCCATACATCTAAAGTTATGGTAAGTACATAACTAAAAGATGTAATGTGATCCTATCTCGCCTACATTCTCTACAGATGGGACAGCGTCCCTAGCACCTAATTCCTGGGTGGCTCACTGGAAAACGCTCCTGAGAACCATGGAACCGAAGGAAGCTCGACCCCTAGATGCCACATCCAATTTGTAGTGAGAAATAAAGGTGTGTAGAGAAGACCACGTAGCAGCCACACAAATGTCACTAATAGAGAGCTTGGAATGAAAGGCTGCCGAAGTGGCCATAGCCCTGGTAGAATGAGCTTTCACTGGAACTATAAGCTCCTTATTTGAAATGAGATAAATATGACTGATACAGTCTCTGATCCACTTGGCAATAGTGACTTTTGTGACGGCTTTGCCTAATTTACTATCCGAAAAGGACACAAACAGTTGATCTGATTTTCGTGCTTGGTGTGTCCTATCCAAATAGAAACGTAATTGTCTGTGCACGTCTAAGCTGTGAAAGGTATATTCAGCTCTGTTTGAATACTTAGGGAAAAAAATGGTAATTCCAGTGATTGTTGCAAACAAAAGTTAGAACAAACCTTTGGTATAAAGGATGGGTTTGGTCTAAGTGATACTCTATCCTTGTGAAATACCAGGTATGGTGGTTTGACACATAGGGCTTGAAGTTCTGAAACTCACCTGGCTGATGTAATAGCAACTAGAAGAGCAGTCTTCCAAGAAAGAAATTTTAAGTCACAGGTTGCTGCCGGCTCAAAGGGAGATGAGGTTAATGCACCTAACACCACGTTAAGGTCCCACGGTGGTGCAGGATGAGATATAGGGGGCCGTAGAAGCCAAGCTCCTTTAATAAAAGCTTTGCACAACGTGTTGCTCATTAAAGGTGATTCTACGCTCTTGTGAAAATTGGAAATAGCAGCCAATTGAACTTTGATGGTAGACACCGAACAACCTTGGTTGAACAGGGAAGCTAAAAACTTCAGAACCTCTGACACCGAGGCTGTCATAGGGTCTAATCCTCGGAGTTGGGCCCAAATAGCAAACCTCTTCCATTTATTGCTATACATCTTTTTAGTAGAAGTCTTGTGGGCCGAGGACAAAATATGTATGACTTCAGGGTCAAAAGAATGGCTCCTAACTATGGTCGGAAGAGGAGTAGCCAAGCTGCTAACTTCAATGAATGGAGGGACTGATGGAGCTGTCCTGACTGATGCGTCAAGAGGTCCGGAACTTGGTCCAGGAACCAGGGACCCTCCAATGCATATTTGTGAAGAAAGGGGAACCAGACTTGATGAGACCAGTATGGGGCGATTAGAATCATTTTGCTTTCCAAGCGAATCGCCTTCTGAATCACCTTGGGGAGAAGGGGAACCGGTGGAAAAGCGTATAGCAGACCGGGGGGCCAAACTTGGACTAGAGCATCCTTGGGGATCTCCCCCAGAACTGGGGTGAGAGAGAAGAACTGCTGGCATTTCGCGTTGAGGGGAGTTGCGAAGAGATCGCAACAAGGAGCTCCCCATCTCGTGAAAATCTGTGCTACCACTCTGTCGTTCAAGGACCACTCGTGAGGGGAGAGAATAGTTCTGCTCAGTCTGTCGGCTATCACGTTGGATCTCCCCGGAATGTGTGTTGCCACTAGGAAACGTTTGGTAGCAATCGCCCAACCCCATACCTTCATGGCCTCTCTGCAAAGGGGGTAAGACCTGGTCCCTCCTTGCTTGTTTAAGTACCAGACTACCGACATGTTGTCGGACTGAATGGCAATCGTACCCTGGGGGAGGTGATCATGCAGTGCTTGCAACGTTAAAAGCACCGCCCTCATTTCCAGGATATCGATGTGGAGAAGACTCTCGTCGGTGTGCCACGTGGCCTTGGACCGACCTGTCCAGATAATGTCCCCCCCACCCTGTCTGGGAGGCGTCCGTAGTCAACGTGGCCGAGGGGAATGGGGGAACGAAGGATTGCCCTAGATTCAGGTTGGAGGAAAGAAGCCACCAACGAAGATCCTGTTTGCACGTCTCTGTGATCAATATGTGGTGACTGAGGGGAAGGTCCTGATAAGACCACTGGACTGATAGGAGCCACTGGAGTATCCTCATATGCAACCTTGCCAAGGGGACCAGAAGAATGGTGGCTGACATGGAACCCAACAGCTGCAGGACCATTCTCGCTGGAGCACGACGTCTGAGGAGTAATGCCCGAACCTGAGACTGCAGCGTTGCTATCCTTTCCGCAGGAAGATAGACTCACATCTGCCTTGAGTCTATTTCTGCACCAATAAACAGAATACGCTGAGATGGCAGCAATACAGATTTTGTCCAATTGAAGGTGATTCCTAAGGAGTTGCCTAGAGAGATAGTGGCTGCTAGAGTTTTCAAGAGTAGATGCCTGGAGGTGGCAGTTAGGAGCCAGTCGTCTAGGTATGGAAACACCTGGAATCCTAGACTTCTCAGGTGAGCAGTCACCACCGCCAAACATTTGGTGAACACCCTGGGGGCTGTGGTGAGACCAAAGGGCAGTGCACGGAACTGGAAATGACTGTCTCCTAGGCTGAAGCGCAAGTGTCTCCTCGATGCCCGATCTATCAGAATGTGATAATAGGCGTCTGAGAGCTATGGAGCACATCCAAACACCTTTCTCCAAAAGCGGGAGAATGGATTGCAAGGTGACCATCCGGAATTTGGACTTTTTCACTAATCGGTTTAAGTTGCTGAGATCCAAAATGGGCCTCAAGTCCCCGGTCTTTTTTGGTACCAAAAAGAATCTTGAGTAAGTCCCTGATCCGGCCTGATCTGCGGGGACAGGTTGGATGACTCCTTTTTGAAGCAGCTTCGATATTTCGCTGGCTGCATGATCCCGTTGACTGGGTGGTGGGTCCGGGATTCTTTGGGATGGTGGGGGGGGTTGAGAGAAGGGAATGGTGTAACCTCCGGCGATGATTCGGAGCACCCATTGGTCCTGAGTGATATTTTCCTAGGCCTTTAGGTGTCTCGAAAAACGACCCCCGACTGGCTCCGGAGCTGCACAGTCGGGTACTCCTTCAGGGATGCTGGAAGGAGGAGGAGCCACGAAAGGACTCGTGGTCTCCAGTTTTGTGGGGGCCTCCGCCGCCTCTGGGACGGCGTCTCCCTGAAAAATTTCCCCCTCCTCTGCCTCTAGAAGGGGAATCGCTCTGCTGCGACGAGTAAGGCTTTTGAGACTTACGGAACCACATTTTCCCTCCTCTTCGAGTCTTGGGATAAGGTCTGAAGGGAGTGGAAAACCGGGCCCCTACGGCAGTTAAAGTCTTACCCTCCTGTTCGCAGCGAGTCAAAGTGTCCTTTACCTTGGGTCCAAACAGTGAGGACCCATCAAAGGGGGCATCAGCAAAGGAAGACTTAAAGGCCTCCGCAAAGTGACACAGGCATAGCCAGGCTTGTCTCCGTAGAGCAACACCTGTTCCCGCCGCTCTGCTCGCTCCTTCGGCTGCATAAGAAATGAGCCTCATGGACGAGTTGGATAACGAGGACAGGGTAGCCAACTGGGAGTTAACCGTCTGGGCCAACTGCTCAGGTAAGTTACCGGAGAGGGTATCCGAAAGCTCCTTGACCAGATCCCTCTGCAGTCTCGTGAAATGCGTCAAGTAGTTCAGAGACCTTAATGTAAAGGTCGCTGAAGAAAGGGTACGATTCCCATACTGATCCATGCTCCTAGACTCCTTATTAGGAGGATGGACGGACGTTGAAGCCTCTGCCACATCTTGCTGGGTGGCAGATGCCACCACCAAGGCATCTACAGCCACACCTTTCGAAAGAAAGTCCTTATCAGGGGGAGCCGAAAGGAATTTATTGGGGCGAGCTGGCACCGGTTCAACAGAATCCGGGTGTTCCCATGCCCTTCGAGAGATCAAATCCAGAAGCTCATCGAAGGGCGGAGACACCCAGGAGGCGGAGGGCTGAGCCCCAAAGGCCTTGAGGAAAACCGACTCCTCAGCAGAAGGGGGTTTGGACTGCCAGTCGCCTCGTTGCTTAAGGATCTCCAAGATGTCCGCAAAGGATACATCATCCGAGGACGACTTGGGGGACCCTTCCGCATCATTGAGGTCGGTATCCGAGGTGAGAGACTCATCAGGGGAGTCGACGTGCTTCCTCTTACACTGTTTCTTCCTCGGAGGTTCCTCCGAAAGCGTTTCGGAGGGACCTCCAGGAAGAAGGGAACCCCCAATGGGGGTAACCTCAGGCCCAAGGGCTCCGCTGTCGTGAGACAGGGGGATTGCAAAGGAGCCAGTCTCCGTGCCAAGGGAAGGTGGTGGTGAGATGGTAGAAGTGGCCAGAGAGGATTTGGCCAAGGCACTCCTCATGGCCTTGAAGGCGGGACCCCCAGAGTCCTGGGATGGTTCAACCCCCAAAGCCACAACAGCAGTCGGAACTCCCGCAGCCGACGCACCGAGAGGGAGGCTCGGAACCGAAAGGATCGGTCCCGAAGCGTCCCCCCCGGGGCCGACAGAGGAGGTCCGTGTACCAAACCCCGACCCGAAGGGCGGGGTTGGAGTTAGGGTCGGAACCGACCCAACAACCTCCACCGGCTCCACCAACACCGACTCCAACGGCGCCGAAGCTGTTGGAGGAGGAACCGAGATAGCAGGATGGGAAATCGGCTCCGGAGCCAACTGGGCTGGAGCCGAGATCAATTTTGCAAAGACCGGAGACTGAAAAAGCCTTTGAAGCACCCTGTCTAAATCCGAATAAGACATCCTCAACGACCGAGAAGAGACCGACCGGGTCCGAGTCGACTTCTCCGCCGGCTCCGAAAGACTGGGGGACCGGCTCCGTATGGGTTCGAGAAGTATCGGTGCCGAGGGAGATTCCACTACCACTGCAATTTCCCTCGGAGCCGATGTGGACTTCGGCACCGAAGGGGAAGAGTCTGAGCGGGCAACCTTCATCGGCTCCGAAGGCAGTGGAGCCGATGGAGATGACTCGCCTCTCGATGCCCGAGCTCTCGACTCCGAAGCCAGAGGAGTCGAGGCTGGAGACATCGAGGCAGACCGTTCCGCCATCGGCACCGAAGTCCGTGGAGCCGACGGAGAAGCCTGCCGTAACTTTTTAGCTGCCGGATCCGATGGGCTGGTCAGAGCCGAAGACTTTTTCTTCCTCGAAGGGGAAGAAGAAGAAGATAGGGCTTCCTCAAAGGAAGGGGTAATAAGCCCTTTCAAAATTAACTTATTTTTCCTCTCTTGGAGGACGCGAGAGGAAAAAGCGTGGCAAACGCTACAGGATTCCTGGAGGTGCTTCGGGCCCAGACAGTAGACACACAATGAATGGTCGTCCGTAATGGACATTTTATAATTACATTTGGAACATTTTTTAAAACCTGATAGTCTATGTTCCTTCGACATGGCTATTCTAACTTCAAACACACTAAACTTCAAAAACTACACAAAAGACAGCCTAGACTCTAACTAAAACGCCTAGGATAGGGCAAGGCCCCTCTAACTTAAACGGGATCACTTACCACAAAAAATACAATTTTACCACAAAAAACTTTAAATACACAGTCACACAACAACAAGTAGCTGTTAAAACAGCTTTTGGGTAAGTTTTAGCACAAAGCTACAGAGAAAATAATCTCACTAAGAGGCACTTAGCTCAACCAAGTCCGAGACCACGTCTATGCTTCAGAAGCGGCAAACGAGATCTGGGGAAGCAGTAGTGGTGCATCCTGGGATACGAGGTAACTCAGCCAATAAGAGACTGCGTTCTATTGTATAGCGGCCGAGTTGGAGCCGAGGATCGGCTCCGAACCCATCTGTAGAGAATGTAGGCGAGATCACATTACATCAGTGCTATCTGCTGAAAAGATAGGGAGGGCCTATGAAAGATCATTTAGGCAAAGTGAAAAGAGAAGTGGGCTAACAGCAGACCCTTGAGGAACAACTTTGTGGGATGTTCCTGAAATGTAGGTGTTTGTTAGGTCTGATAAGTATAAAGAAGCAACTGAACAGAGACCTTTTGGACTACTGCAGGATGTAATCAGAGAAACCTTTCTCAGTTTATGAAGCAGGACGGATGATCAACTGAATAACATTTTTTTTCTAAGGTTAAGGAAGATTGTGCCATATTAGAAAATATCTGATCAGTAAGAGAGACAACAGCTGTAGTATTACTGTAATTGGGTCAGAAACCATGTTGCTTGTCATTCAGAATGTCATACTTAGGATATAATCAATAATTATTAATTATCAACTTCCAAGCTGGCTGCACACCGAGTAAGACCTTAATTTCAGCTCTTTCAGTGTGAAAACAGAAACTCAGAAGAGACATCCAGTGAATTTATCCTTTTGGGTAAATTTCATTTACTGGCTAGTAAGTGCACTGCCTGGATGCCAGCAAAGAAGATATTTAGAGAACCTGAAAGAAAATCAATAACAAAAGGTGAGGGAAAAACACCATCTGGCAAGAATCCTGCAGCTGTTCCGCAAAAAGCAGTTCAAAGCTCCAACTCTGGTGCAAAACAGGACTTCTAGCAATCTATCTAGAGTCAAATTTGCTCAGAGATGATTAAAATAAATGAAAACTGAAGGAGTATATCAACTCAAATATCAAAAGGCTGGAAAAAATTGAAGAAGCTTTAAATAGATAGTCAGATGAGTTGATAAAAAATGCAAAAATCAGCGGCTGATCTGAAGAAAATGGCTGGCTGAGTATGAGACTGCTCAAGAAGAGATCTTTCAAAAATGGTAGAGTTAGAGGGCAGAACACTTACAGAAAACAGGAGATTTTCTGCTGTACCAGAGAAACTGAAAGGAACAGACTATATTAACTTTATGAAACCACAAATGAGCAAATGGACTGGTATCCCACAGCAGGAGCTGTCAATTGAAAGGGCAAATTCTGTGTATGCTCCAAACCTGGCTATGAGAAAGAAATAGTAAAGATGTAATCCTACAAACAAGCAAGAGTTGATTCTGACAAAACTATGGCAAAAGGACAAACTACTAACAGTTGAAGACAGTAGAGTGTTTACAGAATATGATTATTCACTGTACAGCATGCAGAAGTGGAGCAAATTTATTCCAGCAGTCAGGGAATACTGAAAAGCAGGTATGAGATTTAAGTTGTGTTCAGCTATCTTCAGATCTGTTTCCTGCAGGGTCAAAGTCCTTTTTTAAGAGAAAACATACCAAGGATGAAATGTAAAAATTTGTCCAACAAAAAGTCGGCTATCTAATAGAAAGTGATTTTGCTTATTAATATTCTAATAATAAAGCTCATAAAGAGACTAAGCTAGTGAAAACTTTAGCAATGTTTCTAAGGAAAACGCTTGAGAGACCGAAAAAAGCACAGGAGTTGACTAGAAGAAACAGGAATATGTCAGAAATTAACTAGAGAACTGGAAATGGGAGATAGTGATCAACAGGAAGACAACCAGCAACTCAGAAATTATTGAATAAATGTGGGATTACAAAGCATCTATCAATTTTGTGAAATGTGGCAGAACAAAAAATGGAAATATTGGACTTTTTTGACTGTTAAACTTCTAGAAAACTCCAAAGCATATCCCCTACTTCATGTCATTAACATATGGAAGAACATTAAGGACAGAGGGAGAGGAAGGAAAGAGGTAATAAGTTAAAGTTATTTTTATGTGCAATAGGGATGCTAAAGTAAACAGGTACCCTTTTCTGTTTCTTTCTTTCTTTCTTTTTGTTCGATTTTAAGAAATGTAGGGACTGCAACATAAAAAGAGAAGACTGGAAAAAAGCATAACATAAGTACAATTGATACGCTTTTTCTTACATTTGCATAGGGGAACAACTGGATTAAGGCCCTTGGCATGATCTAATAAGTTTTAATGGGAAGCAAGACAATAAAAGAACACTGAATGTAATGAAAAGTTTTCCCTTTAGCAAATAAATGTTCACAGTTCAACATGAGAAGCTTGTAGCTGAAGGCAACTATGTACCTGGTTCTCATGTTTCTATGGAGACAAGCTGATAACAAAAACAGAATTTTTTTTTCTTTCAATGGATACCAGATAATGTTTTCTGAAAGCATTCAAGTTGTTTTCTACATCTGGAAGAAGAATCAAGACAAGCTAAAAAAATAGCACTTAGTGTAGGTGAAAGCAAAGGCTGTACCATGGCGTCTTAGCATGGATGACCTTCACTACGGGTCAGTCCAAGCCTATGAGTTTAACTGTCAGCCTGGGACAACTGATCCTATTACGAGGGTTTAACTTCATTATTTGAAACTGTACATAGCTTTGCCTGCCTGTATGTATTAAGCCAATATGTTCTGAGGTGTGATTATTTATTGTTTTTGCTTGAGGGTTTTCATTTAA
This sequence comes from Protopterus annectens, assembly GCF_019279795.1. Classification (NCBI taxonomy): domain Eukaryota; kingdom Metazoa; phylum Chordata; order Ceratodontiformes; family Protopteridae; genus Protopterus; species Protopterus annectens. The sequence goes on from NC_056742.1 coordinate 242,703,368, forward strand.
AAAAAAAGAAAGTCTTTTAAGATGCGACACAGGTTCAAGAAACAACTGTATAAAAGATCAACCTGCCAAGCATTAGTGTATGCTTGTAACACAAAAGTTGAAACTAAAACAAAAATTACAGGTGGGGATAATAACTTCTTATCATAATGACAACACTTTCCATATTATCTTTAAATGTGAATGGTCTCATAGGTATATACAAACAGAAAGAGTAGTGAACTATTCTAAAAACCGCAGAGTGCAAACAGCTATGCTACAGAGAACACATTTGAAAAGAACTGAGCATAAGAATTTGATAAAGAAAGGATTTCAGGATGATTATTCAGCAGAATATCTGGGAAATACAAAAAGGGAGGTACTTAAATCCATTGCTAGATGTGCTCCAACAGTAATAGAGGAGTAAAAAAATAGATAATAATGGTAGATTTGAGGTAGTAAAGGGAGGAGGATTACAATGCCATGTATTTACATTCCACATAAAACACTTACAGTGGTGCTTAAGGAAATTCTGGTAGAAATAACCAGCTTTCAGCAGGGAATATTATTTATAGGTGGGTACTGGAATTTGATTTGTAAAAGTGAGGATGGATCGGGGGGGGGGCTAGAATGGAAAATGTAACAGAAGAGGGTAGATTTTTGAAGAAATGTATGAAAATATTGGGTATGGAAGGTGTGAATTCAGCAGTAGGAGCTTGGAGAGAATTTACATATTCCCCAAGGTACAAACACTTGGCTAGGCTAGACAGAAAAAGAAGTTATGTACTCACCATAACGTTCCATCTGAGTAGGTACTTCATTTGTCTGCAACCTGTGGGTTACGGATCCGACTTCAGATCCGAGCCGGCAGCTTCACAAGCTAAAGGATCCGAGCTCCTAGCTCCTCCCCTACCCATAATCCCCTGCTGCCTACTGCTTTACCTCAGATCGAGTTTGCTTAATTTTAAACACCTCACACCCTCGACAGAGGATCAAGCCCTACTTCATGCTATGACAAAAAGACATTTTACAGTTGGCCAGTTATCCCGATATGGTTAGGGGGAATGGAGGGGGGGTTGGTTGCAGACAAATGAAGTACCTACTCAGATGGAACGTTATGGTGAGTACATAACTTCTTTATCTGAAGTAGTTACTTCATTTGTTCTGCAACCTGTGGGACAGAGTCCCCAGCTACCTCTAGAATTAACCTTGGGTGGCCTTACGGAAGAATATTCCGAAGCACCGCGGAGCCAAAGGAAGCCCTACTCCTCGAAATCATATACAATTTATAATGGGAGATGAACGTATGAGAAGTGGACCAAGTAGCTTGCTGAACATATGTCGTCCAGAGGAACCCTGGACCAGAAGGCTGCTGATGTAGCAATGGAGCGGGTTGAGTGAGCGTGAATTCCCGTAGAAACTGGTTTACCTGAGGATGTATACGCGTGAATTATGCACTGGGAAATCCAATTTGCCAGAGTTACTTTGGAAATTGCATTTCCCCTAGCTGATCTGGCAAAAGACACAAACAACTGATCAGACCTACGAAAATCCTTAGTCCTGTGCATATAGAAACGTAATTGTCTGTGTACGTCCAATTTGTGCAATGTGTACTCCCCCTTGTTCTGAAAATTTGGGAAAAACACTGGTAAGTTAATTGATTGGTTAATATTTGACTCCGAAGCCACCTTCGGTAGGAAAAAGGGGTTAGTCCTGAAAGACACTCTATCCTTATGAAAAATGAGGTAGGGAGGTTTCATGCACAATGCTTGGAGTTCTGAGACCCTCCTGGCTGATGTAATAGCGACTAAAAAGGCTGTTTTCCAAGACAAGAATTTCAAAGAAACTGAAGAGGCGGGCTCGAAAGGTGGACTTGTCAAGGCTTGCAACACTAAGGTTAAGTCCCATGGGGGTACTACAGATTTGACTGGTGGTTTTAGGAGAAAAACACCCTTCAGGAAGGTTTTGCATATCTTTGAGGATGCTATTGATCCTAGTCCATCCCCCACATGAAAGTGGGAAATAGCTGCTAACTGTACCTTAACTGTGGAAGCACTTGCTCCCTGCTGAAAGATTAGTGACAGGAAATCCAGAATTGTAGGAATAGGGACCGTAAATGGGTCCATGCCTTTGCTTTCGGCCCAAATGGAAAAACGTTTCCATTTACTATAGTACATTTTTCTGGTGGCGGTGATGAGATACCGGGAGTCCGAGCCATCAGAGGAACTGAATCAACCAAGCGGTCAGCTTGAGGTTTAGCAGATTCGGGGTTTGGAATCCCACAGGATGCGATATCAAATCTGGAATGGGATCCAGGATCCATGGAGGAACAACACTGTGAGATCATAGGTAAGGGAACCAGATCTGATGAGGCCAGAATGGTGCTATACTCTGCTCCCCAACCGACGTGCTTTCTGAATGAACTTCACCATAAGTGGGAGGGGGGGTAAGCATAGAGAAGACCGGGCAGCCAGGCATGAACCAGAGCATCTCTCGGGGCCTCCCCTGGAGGGGGAAGTATTCAGAAGTACTCGCTGCACTTTGTGTTTGACGGAGAGGCGAAAAGATCGCAGCGAGGCCAACCCCATGCGCGGAAGATCTGCTTTGCAACTGAAGGATTGAGAGACCACTCGTATGGAGTGAGAATCACCCGACTCAGTTTGTCCGCCAAAATGTTGGACCGACCCGGAATGTGCGTTGCTATCAGAAAGCGGTTGGTGGATATCACCCATTCCCACACTCTCATGGCTTCTCGGCAAAGGGGGTAAGACCTGGTTCCTCCCTGTTTGTTTATGTACCAGACTATCGCCATGTTGTCTGTCTGAATCGCAATAGTCCCTAGAGGGAGAAGGTCGTGGAGAGCTTGCAACGCCAAAAGCACCGCCCTCATCTCTAGGACATTGATATGCAAAGCGGTCTCCAAGGGGGTCCACGTGCCTTGGACGGTTCTGCCTGAACAATGCCCCCCCCCACCCGAGGTGAGAAGCATCCGTGGTCAACGTGGCTTGGGGTGGGGGAATTACAAAGGGTCTGCTTTCTTGCAGCTCCTGTGAGCAAAGCCACCAAAGGAGGGAGTCCATGCAGATTCTGCTCAGTGAAATCGGGGAATTGATGGGATGAAGCACTAACGACCACTGAACTTGAAGAGTCCACTGTAAGATCCTCATCCGGAGGCGTGCATGCAGACAGAGACCGATGGCAGCTGCCATCGACCCCAGTGCTCTCAGGACTAACTCCACCGCAGGAGCTGGATTTCGAAGGAGGGCTAAAACTTGATGTGATAGGCTGTTCAGTCTGTCCGGAATCAGCAGAGCACGACAGATGCATGTGTTCAACTTGGCCCCAATAAACTCCAAGACCTGTACTGGCTGAAGGGAGGACTTTGGAAGATTCACTGAAATGCCCAATTCCTGGGCAAGAGAAAGAGTGTAATCCCTTGCCACTCCGAGTTGATGCCTGCTGGGGGCGACGAGGAGCCAGTCGTCCAGGTATGGGAAGACCTCAATTACCTGAATTCCCTGGAGTCTCAGGTGGGCTGCGACCACTGCCATGACCTTGGTGAATACCCTGGGGGCTGAGGTAAAGCCAAATGGGAGGACCCTGAATTGATAATGACTGGCCCCTAGCCGGAAGCGGAGAAACCTCCTGGATCGTCTGTCCATCAGGATGTTTTAGTACGCATCCTGGAGGTCTATCGAGCACATCTAGTCGTTCTCCCGAAGAAGGGGGAGAATAGACTGAAGAGTGACCATCCGGAACTTTTCCTTGGGGACGAACAGGTTCAGGGCGGAGAGATCTAGAATCGGTCTTAAGTCCCCCGTCTTTTTTGGCACCAAAAAGAACCTGGAGTAGTAGCCCAATCTGGACTGGTCTGGGGGGATGGGCTGGATGGCTCTTTTCCCTAGTAGCTTTGCTACTTCTAAGGCTGCTGCCTCCCTTTGATCGGGTGGGACATCTGGGAGGCGTTTGACTTTGGGGGGTAGGTGTATGAAGGGAATGGAGTAACCTCTGGATATGATTCGGAGCACCCATCGATCTGTTGTGATGGACTCCCAATTTGACAGGTGCTCCGATAAACTCCCCCCGACTGCCACCAGAGATGGCCAGTCGGGTAAGCCCTCAGGGCTGCTGCGCGGGCCTGTCTGAGAAAGATTCCCTAGACCCGAAGTTACGCGGCCCCCCCTCTGCCTCTGGGCCAGCGTCCGCCTTGTCCTCATCTGCCTCTACAGGACGAGGGGTCCAAAGCCGGGTGGGACTGCTGAGACTTGCAGAACCACAACTTCTTTTGTCCCCTCTGATTCCTAGAAAAGGATCGCTGGGGAGTCGAGAAGCGGACCCCCGACGGCAGACAGCGTCTGCCCATCCTTCTCGCTTTGGACCAGCGTCTCGCGTACGGTCTTGCCAAAAAGCAAAGATCCATCAAAGGGCGCATTCGTGAAGGACGCCTTGAAGGGATCCGCGAAATCACAAAGGCGGAGCCTGGCGTGATGCCGCAAGACGACCCCGGCTCCGCTAGCCCTAGCTGCTCCCTCCGTAGCGTGAAAGAGTAACCGCATGGACATGTTAGAGATGGACTTTAGAGTGGCCATACGAGTCGCAAATGTGTCCTTATCCGCGACCGTCATGGACTCTGGAGGGGCTGCAGCATATTCCTTAATCAAATCTCGCTGTAGCCTGATAATGTGTGCCATGTAGTTCAGCGCCCTTATGGAAAAGGTTGCTGAAGCAAACATCCGCTTCCCAATACGGTCCATCGCCCGAGATTCCTTATCCGGAGGATGGACTGAGGAACTCTCCTGTGCGAGCTCCTTCTTCGTGACGGCCGCCACCAGCATGGCATCAACAAGAGACCCCTTAGCCCAGGACTGCCTATCTGCGGGGGGGCTAAGAACTTTGTCAGGACGTCTCAGGATTGGCTCCACGGTGTCGGGTTCTTTCCACGCCCTGGTGGTAATTAAGTCCACCAGGGGGTCAGCCGGGGGGGGGGGACACCCAGGAGGTAGACGGGCCCGCCTCAAATGCCTCCAGGAACACCGATTCATCAGAGGAAGGTTTTTGGGCAGACCACCTCCCTCTAATACGCAACATTTCCATGATGTCTCCAAAGGAGACATCCTCAGGGGGTGACCTTGGGAAACCCTCCCCTTCATCCAAATCAGTGTCTGTGGTGATGGACTCAGGGGAGTCCAAGTTCCTCCTTTTATACTGCCGTTTGCGAGGCACTTCCTCGGTGGGACTGTCCGAGGAGGGCTCGCCCACGGGGTCCTGTTCCTCCAAGGGAACTGACTGGAGGGTTTGAGCGGGCTGTCCCATAGGACGGATGATGGAGGATAGACCCATATGCAAAGGAGGGGTGGGAGGATCCGAGGCCCGGACCGGGGATCTGGAAGACCTCGACAGAACCCTCTCCACTACCTCAAAAGCTGAAGGGGAGCTACTTTCTCCAGGCTCCGAAAGCAGTCTCCTTGGCTCAGAAGCAGGATTGGGGTCGGAGCCGAAGCAGTCGGATCCAAAAGAGAGGTGTGCTCCGACCTACCCTGAGCCGAAGGTACACCAATCTCCACGGATCTGATGCTCAGTCCACGGCCCCGAGAGATAGGATCCGACACGCTCGAGGGCAACGTCGGCGTCGAAGATACCGGAGCTATCAGCGCCGATGAAACCCCGGCTCTGAAAGGGCCTGGATTCGATGACTCCAAAACCCTGAACCGGGTCGGAGAAGGAGTGATCGGAGCAAAAAGAGGGACTGAGCTCCCCCCCCCTAAGGAGGGGGAGGCAAGAGCACCCCCATCTGCATTTGGGTCTGCAGGAATCGACGCATCATCCGATCCATGTCCGTGTCGGTAAGGCTCCTTGTAGACCTAGAGGAAGTTGTCAAAGTGGGCCGGGAGGGCCGCCTCGACGACCTCGAAGGAGACCGGTACTCCTCCTCTGGCTCCGGCGAGAAACGAGGCGAACGGAGCCAAGAGGGGGAGGATCCGGGAACCTTCGAGGGAGGACTAGTAGTTTTAGCAGGGGGGGGCTGAGGGGTGAGCCTCAGCCTGCCTTTTGTGAGACTTGTGTCTGTCTTTCTCCCTGTGCCTTTTTTCCCCGGAGAAAGAAGCACTAGAGTCCCCCGAGCTCTGCACAGTAGAGGGAGTTTGAGTCCCAGGCAGAGCGGGGGGAACTGAAGGCGTCAGGGCTACGGTAGTAGCCTGACCCTTCAAGGGAGAGGAAGAAGAAGCAGAGTCCTGGGGGAGAAGGCCTGCCAGGATCAGCTTGTTCTTCCTGTCCCTGATTGCCCAAGGATTAAAGGCAGCACAGATTTGGCAAGCCATTGATAAATGGGCCACCCCCAGGCACAAGACACACTGAGTGTGGCCATCAGCTGGCGAAAGCTTATGGCCACACTCAGTGCACTTGGAAAAAATGGCTTTGGGCCCTTCCGCCATTATGAAAAACTCACACACACACGCAAACGCTAAGGGGGGAGGGAGAGAAAAGAAAGCTAACGACCACGATAACTAGGAGTGGGTAACTAACTCTATGTGACTGAAAATAATACTAACTGTACCTAAAAATCACTTCAACAATTCTCTCAATTAGAAAAAATCTAAACGATCTCACCCAGCTTAAGGAGCTCTTCACGAGTAGCTGTCTTCAGCCGCGGCAAACTCGATCTGAGGTAAAGCAGTAGGCAGCAGGGGGTTATGGGTAGGGGGGAGGAGCTAGGAGCTCGGATCCTTTAGCTTGTGAAGCTGCCGGCTCAGATTCGAAGTCGGATCCATAACCCACAGATTGCAGAACAAATTAAGTAACTACTTCAGATCTTGTATTTCAAAGGAACACGTGCATTTAATTGAAACTTTTGATACACAGCCTATAATTATTTCAGATCATGTGCCAATAATAACTAAAATAAAAATGCAGGGTAATGAAATAAAAATGAGATACTGGTGCTTCCCCACTTACCTGCTAATCACCGAGGAATTTAAGGAGTGGGTAATGGAAATTGTTCAGGAGTCTAATAACTAATAGGAAGGTAGAAATTTCTTCAGAAAATATGGGCAGAGTGTGGGATAAAATGAAAGTGGAGTTTAAAAATAAGGTTGACATAAAAGAAAAAGAGATGTGGTTAAGTAGTAACAAGAATTATTTAGAGGGGCTGACAAAGGTTAAAGTATTGCAAAACAGGAAATTTCACAGAACTAGAAGAGGTGCAACTGCACAGTACTAAACAGAAAATAATGGGCAGCCTCAACAATATGCATGAGTTTAGAAAGACTGCTGTTTTGCAGCTGTTTTTTTTCGATAATTCCACCACAAAAATGCTTTTAGCACAACGTCGCAAGCAACATAAAGAAGAAAGGGTTGTTGCCAAAATTAGGGAGCCTATAAAAAGGAAAATAAACAGAAATCCTGTAGAGGTAATGGAAATAATTTGCAAATTTTATGAAAATACACCATGATTAGAAGTAGATGAGGCTGAATTACTAACAGTTAGGGTAGGAGGGGATGAGCTAAAAATGGTGATTGTATAACCAAACTACAGGACAGTCTCCAGGAATAGATGGGCTATGTCTGGAAGTTTGGAAGCTAGGAGGGAATACAGTGATGGAAGGTTTTGTTTAACAATATTTTAAGAGGAGAAGTACCAACATCCTGGAAGAAAATGGTGGTAGATTTATTACCTAAAGAGTGCAGCATTCCTGTGTGTGTTCTCCTTTGGAAGAGATGCCTACTAATTATGAATCTGTCATCTGTTTGCCAGCCACTCCCTACTGCATATCACTAGAACACTGATTTTTTATTTTAAGTAATACAGGCAATTTTACTCTTCAAAGGCAGCAAGCACTGCATTTGTAGATGAAGAACTGAAATGCAAAGTAGTTTGCAGCAGCAATCTCTTCATTAGTTACAGATCCCTTTAATGTGGAATTATTCAGATGACTTTCTGCACAGACTGTTCTTGGTAGATTATAATGACAGCAGTTTTAGTGGCCTTTTACGGTTGACATGTTCTGAAATAGGTGGCCTTGTCATTATTCATTCATATGTTTTGTTTCACTGCTTAATGTAAAAATGTTTAAATTTAAAACACACTGTAATAAGTGGTACTGTTTTAAACAAAGAATATAATTTAATACAATCAAGGTGAATCAAAGAACACATGCATTTATGCATGGTCCAAAAATTGTGTGCAAGGGGCTTATGGTTTGAAAACAGCCCAAAGGTACACCTAATCTGCCACTGGCCAAGTACATTTTCTATCACTGTGGGTTTCAAAGCAGATTCAATGAATGTGAGTTTCAAGGACAGAGAAATTTACTGTGGCTCATATTAAGTCTGTTTTCATTGTGAGACTGTATCGTTCTGCTTAGCAAATGGTTATCAGTGTTTATGCTACAAAATTCAAAATTTAAATTAAATCCAACGATCTGTAATCACTGTAGAAATGAAGAAAACAGTATGCACACCAACAGGTTTAACAGTCTTGTATGGCATCTGGGGGAGAGGAAGAGCGCGATAGAGAGGCAAATAACAGGACACTGGAATGGCTGCTGGGCGAGGCCTAATCCATTATCCTGCCTAGTGCCCCATTTGACCTTGAACCGGCTCTCTGTCTCAGATACTTTGAGCTGAAATGCACTTAAAAAGAAGGTTGTTGTAGCTACTAACCTGAAGACTTTTTTATTGTTGTCACAGCACAACGTACTGCAATTCTTCAGTTACTTTGGCAGTGTCTGTTTGCATGCAGGAGTCCTTTGCCCCTTCTATATCAGCTGCCTCTGAACACCTAGAAAATGTAATATCCTTACATCCTTGTTCTAGTGATTAGGATAAAAGCCAGGTTAACTAACTGTATGGTCTGATTCAATGCAAGTTCTAACACCACTTTAGGCATGAATGAGGAATTACTTCAAAGGTTTAGTCTGTCCCTGCAAAACACTGCGCACAGCCCTTTGCATGAGGGTTTAGAAAAGAGATCCTCCCTGGTACAGTAATGGCTACCAAAAATGATTTTCCAGGATACGAGAACAAGGGTCATAGACACATTGCTATTAAAAGGAACTAGGGTTAGAGTTTGTACCATAAAGCTAAGGTTCAATGGAGGTGTCACAGGCTTTCCTGGAGATATAAGGTTTAAGGCACTTTTTCCAAAAATAATTCAATATGAAGGTGGTGGATAAAAAGGAGGGGCAGGTCCACGGGGAAGCAGGCTGCAAAGATTCAAAGGTGCACCTTAACAGATGCATAAAACAGTACACTGAAGCAACCCTGATAAATATTACAAGACTATCACTGTTGTAACCTTTTGGGACAGACTACCCTACAGCTACACTGAAAGGAGAAATCTTTCCATTTAAACAAATATAGTTTTCTAGTACTAAGCCTCCTAGCATCCCACATGCTGTGAAGTACTGTTGGAAATTTTTTTTATAAAAGGCATTAAACTGAAAGCATTCATGTTAGCAGTCCAAGATTCTTTAGGCTGGGTGTGCTATTGACCTGTTCTCCTCTCTAAGGAGGTTAAAGAAGCCTGGAAGCTAAAATAGTTCCTTCTTATGCAGCTGAATTGGATGTAAGGACTATACTTTCTCAGCCATAAAAAAAGCCATCACAGGCAGGTTTGCTTCATCTTTTCTTACTTTGATCAGGATTGTAAGATAACGGGGTGGGAAGAAAAGCACACAGGACAGCTTCTGGTACGGGATGCAAAAATTAAGAGCCCATGTCCTCTTGTAGGAGAACCTGGCACAGAATTTAATTGGTAAAGAATTTAAATGGAACTTCTGCCAAAAAGCAAAGATTCTGGAAAACATCAATTCCATTTTAGGCTTTGAGAAAACAGTTTGCGAAGGACAGATGAAAATCTTCTCAGCCTATTTATCAGAGTTTACATCTGAATGGATATAAGTGGACAGGAAATGAAGGCCTGGCTGGAAGGCTGCATCAGGCTACAACTGCTCACCTGCAAAGCAGGTATAAATAAGTGCCCTCCTATTTACGAACAACAAAATAGCTGAGGTTCTGTTTCTACCTTTATTTACTTGTCTGTTAGCTTAGTAAAATGAGATGCTCTTTCTCAAACCCTTTTCAACCATACCCTAGGCCACAACAGTAAGTGTAAGATATAAATGGACAATTTAGTGTACCTAATTAACTAGCATGTTTTTGGAAGGAGTGGGAGAACTGAAATACTCAGAAAAAACTCAAGCAGTCGCAGGGAGAGCACATAAAACCTGATACTGATAGTGACTCAAGGTCAGAAATGAACAGCAGAATCTGGACTCAAGAGGCTCATATATTACCAATAAGCTACTGTGCTGTTGAAAGGCAGGAACTTCAGTGTGTGCTTGGGTGTCAGACTGATCTGCATTGTTTATATAATCAAAGTTGAAGTCATCACTTCCTTTAAACTAATACATGATCTCACCATGAAAGTGTTCACATTCTTTGAACTTTTAGGTGAGTAATAAGAGTCCTCTCCCCAAAGCAACATCTGAGGCATTTGAGATTCGGTATACTCTCTAGAGTTACAAAGGGAATATGGGGAATGTTTAACATCTGTTGAGACCAGCAGTTGAACTTCTTCCTGATAAACAGATCTATAGCAATATTATGTCCAGCAGGTGCTTCTGTTACTTTCACAGGTTTCAGCAGTTATTACTGCATCTTTTTTTCGAGTGGAACCAGAATATAACTATTATTAGGACAGACAAAGACAACATATATAACCTTTAATATTGTCTAAGCTGTCAGGTACATCTGGACAAAAATGAAGACCGCAATTTCAACTGATGGGCCTGATCATTGGCTAAGAATAGTCTGTTCTCATTTTTGTCCAATATGGCTCTAAGGAAGATTTTTAGGATTGCTAATGTTGGCAGGTTCACTGAGCTTAGTTAGGCAATGATTGGAGTACCTGCAAAGTTCTGATGAAGTCCTACATTACTGGATGAAAGCACTTCAGTCATTAAATATTCAATTTGAACCAAATACTTGGTTTGTGTCTTCATTCCCAGTTCTTCAATACACTGTCTGTATTTTAGTTACAAGTACTGCAAACCTCTTTTCTCCTTGCTGATTTGACCCAATTTCAAGCAGTCAAGTCAGTCAGTCGGTGAAGGATAAATATGAATCCTCTAGTCTCTTCCATTTAGTCAATATGGTAGTATTTTGGCTGCCTAGACAGTGCCTTGCACAAGTATAAGGTATTAATGCATTAAACTGAAAATCTGGTAAGTGGGGGATAAAAATGCTTAAATTCCCAGTATGAAGTTAAGTATAAACAGAGCTCTTTTTACATGTGCTTAAGTTCCCACACCATGCTAGTGGAGATGGTCATCTACTGTGAATTTCAAGAGCAGTTTGATTCAAAGGTGTTAATGGCAGCCACAAACAACTTGAAGCAATTTTCTTCAGGATTTCTCTCTTGGTTAACTTTGTACCTTGAGCAACATGTACTTATTTTGAGCTAATCATGCTTGAACATCATCCGGCAATACTGTACACTTTGGTAAATGTCTTCTATTTTGTAACCTTTGTGTGCATGTCCTCACTATTCCAGTTGTGTGAAACTGTTGCTGAGACTACCTTGCTTGCATACTGCCTGTCAGCGTGACTTGTGGTTAAACATCGTAACATCCTAGCAACACTTACTGCTTCAACTCTGGGGCCAGAATCAAACAAGTTACTCTGTTTCTGTTCATTTGTCACTTTGGATTTGCTTTGGCTTTTATTGTGATTAGTGCTGGTTATATATGTTGTCCTCTGTCCTACAAGACTCAGGGAAAAGAATGCATAGATTTCTATCAACTTGACAGCGACATATTTTTTTTTCCTCAGGAAGAAGACTGCATGGATTTTAAATTTCAAACTGTCATACTGGAAGGCTTGCAAGCATTTTTGTGACAATTTTATTTTGTATTTGAGCATTTAACTTTTCCTAGTCTTGCTTCTTTTAACAGTTTCCTTGTTAATAACAATTAGTCTGTTCACTGCTTGTGATTATTTGTCATTAATATTGTAGCATTTATGTTCATTGTAATAGTGCTTAGTGCATTACCCTTAAATAAACTAACTTGGTGCATTGGAAACCAAACAGCTATGCCAAGCATTTGGCAAACATTCTAAGAGCAGCAGTACCACAGAAACTGTTGGTAGTCCTTCTGGATAGGGACACCTAGATTGGATTGATCCTTCAGACCCAGGGTGATCAACACTGCATTTGCTGTGAGCAGTGGACAGTAATGTTGTGCAAGTCAACTTACCATAACAGTAGATGCTCAAATAGATCACTGGTGTAGTAACTTGTAATATATGGGAGGTATCCTGTCAAGGATCAGAAGACTAGACAACTTTCCAAAGCTTTACAGCAGTTTTCACAAGGCCTAACTTCTGCAGAGCTCAAGGACAGCAGTATAAACTCAGTGGTTACAGTGCCAAACTCTCAGAGCTTTCTTGCTTCATAACAAAGGGTGCTAAAGCCCTACCAGATAGGTATGTGCTAAGAGGAGAAATGAATGACAAAAACCCACACAATGCATGAAACCCAAGAAAAAGAAGAGAAAGAAGAAAGGGTGTTTGCACTGCAACCAAGGTTGCCAGATTTGTAAAGGGACAGGTAGGGACCAAAAAAAAAAAAAAAGGTCTTTAATGTGGAAGGCAGTTCCGCATTAAACAAAAGTAGCTCTGTATGCAATTTTTGATTGGCCTGTATGCTGGTATATGAGCCAATTAAAAAAAATCGCACAGCGGAGCCTCTTGTGTTCAATGCAGAACATCAGGTAGTACTACATTAAAGTACCAGCATATGGGCCAATCAAAAAAAAAAAAAACAAAGCAGAGACTTTCGCCGGGATTTTAACCAGCAATGCAGGACGCAGGATTGGGCTGATGATCCCAGGACAATCCCGCTCAAATAGGGACGTCTGGCAACCCTGACTGCAACAGTAATTTAGTCGAGCATACACAGCTACAGTAAGTTTACTTACACAACTGCATTATCTTCATCATCAACCCATCACAGCTGTGTACTACTCCAGGCATTTGTGCAGTCACCTCCTACTGTGCCTCTAGGCGTCAAATATTGCTTCCTCATATTTGTATTAATAATTCCAAAACTATGCAAAATACAAGGTATCGCAATATTTTATCTTGAAGCATACATGATGGCAAACACAACTGTACTGATATCTGATCTCTTTCAATGAGTATTTGTTACAAGTGTAAGGTGATAACTTCATTTTTTTAAAGGCTAAAGCCACACCCACTGGGAATTAAAGGTACACACTCAAAAGAGCTGTAGTAGAGGGAATGAGTTAAATACTGTTGCTGTAGCTTAAGCTACACACAACAAATACCAGAGCTTCGAAAGAAGGAAGGAAAAGAATCAGAGTCCAGGAATTTTTGGAGAATAGTCCTAGTGAAGTCTGCTCTGGATCTAAACAGCTAGAAATGATTGGTAAATGCATGAACAGAAGACCAAGCTGCTGCCACTAGAATATTTTAAGAGTCCACCCCTTTCCAAAAAGCCACAGTGGTAGCCAAAGCCTTTGTAACATGGGCCCTGATCTTGTTTGTAAGTATCTTGCTATGGTACAAAAGACAATAGCATGAGATAACTACTTAGAAGCTGCCTATTTTGACAAAGATTGCCTTTTTACTTTCACATGAAATAAACAGTTGATAGTTCCTGAAGGTGTTTGCCCTGCCAGTGTAGTACGAGTTACCTGTGGACATCCCAAGTGTGTAGAATTCTTTCTACTTTATATTTTAGTTCTGGAAAGAAAATGGGGAGATGAATAGCCATGCTCAACATAAACTCTGAAACCACTTCAAGCATACAGGACAGATTGGTTCTTAAGTTACCCTATCTTTGTAAAAGATGATATATGTTTGAATAATCATAAGAGACTGGAACTCAGATACCCTTCTTGCAGATGTCAGAGCAATAAGGAATACTGTTTTCCAAGATAAGAACTTCATATCAGTCTCATGAGCAGGTTCAAAAGGGAAAAAAATGTTTAAGTTTTTCCAGCACAAAATTAAGATCTCAAGAAGAAGTCATGTGTCTTCCAGGTGTACAGATGTATAAAATCCCTTTTGAAACGCTTTCACTTAAGGCAGGGTCTAAGACATGAATTTTGATCAGAGAGTAATAAAGGCTAGAAGATAACTCACAAATACTGTGGAATCAGAGGTGTCTCAGCTAACTATGATTTCATAGCAGCAGGTGTCTTAGCCTCCTTTAAAACCTGTAGCACATCCTCAAAAAACAGGAGCTTAAAAGGTATTAAAATTTGATCATCCAGGCAATGAGTTGAAAACTTCATCTAATGGCTGGAATGGCTCAACACTGTGTAAATCCATTCTATGAGGAAGCTTGTGATAAACGTCCTTAGCCATTTTCAAAAGAAGGGAGAAAGTACAGTTGTGTAAGCAAATTTACCACAACAGTATATGTTCAAATTATCACTGCTGCAGTAACCTTAATTATACAAGTTATATCCTGTTAAGGATACAACAACTGGCCAGCTTTCAAAGCTTCACAACACTTTCCACTTGCCAAAACTGTCAAGTCAACTTAAGCAGAGATGACTAAAAGGCAGGTTTGAGCACCAAGCCCTCCAGAGCTTTCATGCCAACAGAGAGAGGAGGCTAAAGCCCTGACAAAGATAATGCTAGGAAAACAAAAATACAAGGTCCTCACCCTGGCAACAAAAACATAAAAAATAAGAGGGATGTAGGAAGGCAGTGGCTACTGCATCAGTGATCACTTTGACACATCTACTGCAAGTTTACTTATACAACTGCAGTATGCTCATCATATGAATCACTGCTGCAGTACCTTAGACACAAGGGTAGATTACCAAAGCTTAAACTGACTGGGAGAAGGAGGAAGTATGAGGGTCCAAGAGCCCTTGCAGAATGGTACCACAAAGCCTGTCCTAGACCTGAAGAAGGAACCTTGTTTATAGTGCTTTGTAAAAGTGTGCACAGAGAACCAACTTGTTGCTTCTTGAGTACTTCTATAATCCAGCCTTTCCTAAAAATCACAAATGAAGTCAAGACCGTGGCAAAATAAGTATTGACCCTGCCAGGAATTGTCTGGTTGTGCTGTGAATTAAAAAAAAAAAAAAGATAACAGCACGAGACACAAACATTTGGAAATGGGCTGTTTTGACTCAGATTGTCCCTTTTTCTTACCTTCACAAGAAATTAACTGATCTGAGTTCCTGAAAGATTTTGTTCCGAGTTGTCTGTGGACTTCCAAGGTATAGACTTATCCTGTCTTCCTCATTTTAGGTTCAGGAAAGAAGACAAGGAAATGGACAGATTGGCACAAAATAAACTTAGATACCAATTTAGGAATACATGAAGAATTAATTCTTAAGGAAACTCTACCTTTGTGAAAAATGAGAATAGGTTGACCCACCATAAGAGCTTGCAAATCAGATAGTCTTCATGCAGAGGTCAGAGTAATTTAGCAAAACTGTTTTCCATATTACAAATCTAAAGTCAGTCTGTGATTGTTCAAATGGAGCAAGAGTTAGTTTTTCCTAACTTAAAATTAAGATCCCAAAGTGGGAGCTACCAATTCCCTAGGAAGCCTGGTATGCAACACCTCCTTCAAAAACATTTTGACATGAGATTGCATTAAAAGACGGGGATCAATGGGTAACAAATGCACCTTGACTGAGGAGTATGACAGGCCAGTGGATAGTAACTCACACAAATACAGAACCAGAGAAACACTAGCCCTGAATGGATGCTGATTCTTTTCGAGGCACCAACAAGAAAATCTTTTCAATTTACTAATATATGCTCAAACGGAAAGTAGCATTTAAAGACATTTCCTGTATGGACAATGATAATATTTGTACTTATGCTGACCATTTGCATCAACCTAATGATTTGTTATTTAAATACAGGATTCTAAATATTGATAATGCATATTTAAAAGAGTGCCTGCAGGAAAAAATAGTTCCTAAGGGTTTACGTATATACAAATACCCTAACAATGTAAAAGAAGGCACTAAGTTTCATGACAAGTTGCTTAATATGTTTGATGGATGGGGCTTTGAGCTCCTGAGAAGTATTATTAAGAATAATGAAGATGATATTGATTGTTTAATGAAGCAAATTGATGTTGTAAATGGAAAAATTACAAATGACCTTCTATTTACTGTTGATTTAGACAGAAAGAAGTATTTAGACTTGAGAAAAGACATAGACGTGAAATGTGAGAGAATTTTAGAAAAGAAAAAAAGAAAAATTCTAAGGGACACGTTTGAATATGAGAAGGGTATCCAATACCCAAAACCAAGAATTATTTTCAATTATAAAAATGAGAGATTTTTACACAATGACACAAACAGGCATGATATTAATGAGGATAATGAAGAGGGACAGGCTGATTTTGCACATGACATTTATGACCCTTTAGAATTCCCCCCCTTCGGAGGTCAGAAAGGATCAGAAATCAAAGAGAAGAGAACTATCAGAAGAAAGGATGGAGGGGAGGGGGGAGAGGAAGAGGGAGGAGATATTAGGTATGGTCCCTGCAGAAACATCAATGAATGAGAGCATTACTAGCTTCGATATTAATAATATCGACACCAATATCCAATACACTGGTGACACTTCAGTCATTTGTACATGTGCTAAATATAAGAATTTGAACATTTTTAACTACACAGAACTTGAAATTGATGATGTTTATTTTGAGCTGTTTTCCAAGGGACTTAACTTTGTACCAAAAACTAAGTGTGACATTACTAAAATGATCATTGACATGAAAATGTTTTTGAGAAAAATGAATCTTGAGTTAATTTGTGGGGGTAATTCAGGAGAAGTAGATTATCCTGATGAAATGAAGAGAAAAAGTATATGGAACCCCCCCCCCATACACCCACAACTAAAAAATTTTGAAAAAATTATAGAGAATGAATTAAGAAAAGCGGTCAGAATTAACCATTTTGCCCCAAACCTCACAGTAAATGAGTTTTCACTACTCAAGAGTTTAAAAGAAAATTCTAACCTGAGAATCATGAAACCTGATAAAGGGGGGGGGGGGGATTGGTCCTTATGAGCTCTATTATGTATGAAGGCAAAATGTTTAATTTATTACTTGATGAGTCTAAATATGATAATATCTCTATTAATGAGATCAATATTGGTTACAAAAGGATTTATACAACACTATATGATTTATTCTTAGAGGGACTTATCGATTACAATATGTTTGAATTTTTATATAATAGTAAACCAAAAATTCCCTCAATTTTTGGGATCCCCAAAGTACATAAAAACCGTGATGATCCCCCTCTACGCCCTATAGTGGCTGAAGAAGGTTCAGTTATTTCCCCTTTAGCTAAATATATTGATACCAAGTTAAAGGACATAATGTTTAGGGGCATCTCATATTTAAAGGACTCATGTGACTTTTTGGGGAAAGTGAAAAATATCACCATTACGAAGGACATTATTTTTGTGACCATAGACGTTATTGATTTGTTTGGTTCAATACCTCACAACACAGGAATAGATTGGTTTGAAGAAGCTATCAGGTCTTTTAAATCATTAAAAGATGATGAAATTCTTGTGTGTGTAAACCTTATGGAACTAGTTTTGAAACACAACTATCTATTTTTTCAAGGTGAATATTTTCATCAAATAAGTGGGGTGGCTATGGGAGCAAGGTGTGCTCCAATATACGCCAATATGGTTCTAAATACATGGGAAGATAAATACATTTATAATGGGAGTTATAAAGACTGCTGGGTTCTATATAAACGCTTCCTAGATGACATTATTATATTTTGGAAGGACAGTATTGTCAGGTTAAATGATTTCATCCAGTATATTAACCGGACTACTGCCTTTTTAAAATTCACCCATGACATCAATGTAAACAGCATAAACTATTTGGACATTACGTTAGAAAAAGGAGGAGACCATTTGAAGTCAAGGGTGTATAGGAAAAAAACTTTTTCCAATTCCTATTTACATTACAAAAGTGCACACCCTTTACACCAGAAGAAGAGCATTGTAAAAGGCCAAATGGTTAGAATTTCAAGAATGACTTCTAACAATCAAGATTTCAGTGATGAAATTGATTTCTTGGTTAGCATGTTTTTGGACAGAGGTTACCCTATAGATCTTTGCAACCGTATTAAAACAGAAGTTATAGAAGGGAGAAAAGATATATTTGCACCCATACTGAGTTATTATAATCCCTCTATTGCTGTTAACGTTCAAGCACCAGGTTTATTAGAAAACAAGAAAAAAGATACAATGTATACCCACTCGTTTGTCACCCAATATAGTGGTGATGCAGGCATCGTAAAACAAGTGTTTTTTTAAGGAATGGGATAAATTCCTTAATATTACAGACCTGAATTTCAACAAGTCTATTGATTCTTTTAACATCATTTTTAGAAAAGGACGCAACATCAAAGATTGGTTGATAGCTCAACATAGGGAAAATAAGAAAAGTACTAAAATTAAGGGCACTTATTCTTGTGGAATGTGTTCACAATGTTCATTCATGACTAACTCACAAAAAATTTTTGTTCAAGCAAGAGAAAAAGACAGTTGGTAAAACATACAGCAATTGTAATTCTTTTGGAGTTGTATATATTGCTCTATGTGACATCTGCTCGGCCTTTTATGTGGGTAAGACCGAGAGAAAGATTAAAAGAAGGATTTATGAACATCTGAATGATATTAAAAAGATGAAAGAACACAATGCACTATATAAACACTTGAACATTTGTCCTTTGGCAAAATATAAATTTTTCATTTTAGATGAGGCAGCGAAAGATGAAAGAGGTGGCCTCTGGGAGACCCAGATAGAATATAGGGAATTATTTTGGCAAATCATTTTGGAGGCAAATAAATTCCCTGGGTTAAATGATAATATCTCCCTTGCTCCGGTTTTAAAATTAAGGGCAGCCAAATTATAACACTCTTTTATTTTCATTTTTACGCTAATTTCTACACTATATATTTAATACACATATTTACATTTATATTTATATTCATATTTAACTTTTTACAAGGCTGTTTTTTAGATTACATTAGATGATTTTTTACATATTAGATCTAGGTGTTGGTATAGAATACAGACGCATACCTATTAGCACATACTGCTCTATTCAATAACTACAATAATATTGATGTTATTTATTCATTATTATTATATGTTTCATGCCTGTATATATATATATATATATATATATATATATATATATATATATATATATATACATATATTGTAACACATTATATTATTACATTTCATTACATTATCAATTTATCACATTTATATTGTATATATATATATATATATATATATATATATATATATATATATATATATATTATTTATTGTGATTGTTTTATGTTTTGTGGCTATTTATCTATATATTTATATTGATATTTGTGTACATATTTATATATCTATTCATATACTCCATTTACAACATTTAGTATACAATTATTATATATAATATACAATCATTATTCATCTCATATATATATATATATATATATATATTTTATACTTCATAGATCTCAATATACATATATTTATTATTTAGATATTATTAATTATTCAAATCAGTCATTATTTATGAACGGAGAACAAAGTTCATGATGGAAATTTAGTGTACATCAAACTTTGACCACTAGATGGGAGTATTGTTGATTATTTTTCAACACAAACCATTTGTTTTTATTAAACAGGTGCAGTTACGAAAAAATTTTAAAAAAATTATTTTATGACACTATTTGTCATTTCAAAAGTGGTATAACATTATATTATATTTTATATCTGTGAATCACAGCATTTTACTCCGACTTGTTTTAATGTCATACATTTGTATTTTAATATATTCATTCATATTTATGAGCACTGCCAGATTTCCATTGGTTATTTCAAACCAAGGTCAGCATATATATATGGTTGTTTGTTGTGTGACTTCTTGTCTGATGAAGTCTGATTTAAGTGACGAAAAACGTGTTATTTGTTTAAACGTTTAACGTACAATAAAGCTGGTATTGGAATTTTAGTTGTCCGGTGCAGTTCGTCCTCTCAACAGTGCACTTTTCGTTTATTAGTTTGTTATTGCACTGCGCTTCATACTTGGTTTACTAATATATGTTTTACTAGTAGGAGGTTTTCTTGGCTCCTTTAACACCTGCTGCATATCCTTTAACACCTGCTGCATATCCTAAAAAAAAAAGGCATTTAAAAGATAAAGATTCTATCATCCAGGCAGTCAGCTACAATTGTTTGAGGATGGGATGTATCAAACACCCTTGGTCTTGTGTGGGTAGGTCCAGTCTGTGAGGAAATGTTTGGTAATTGCCCCTGGCTCTGTTCAAAAAAAAAAAAAAAAGGAAACAATTAGTAAAAAGTCACATAGAAAAAACAATCAGTAAAAACTAAAAGACAATTCTAGCCAAGCTAGAATTTCCACTGTGTGGTTCCTCAAACCTCTTGTATTAGAGGCACATGGGATATATGCAGATGACCCTTAAGAACATCAGGTGTTTCAACTATATGGTGATTCTGAATGCCCATGACTTTTTTTCTTTTGAAGTCATTTAATGGACAAATTCAGGCCAATAAAGTCAAACCCTACTAGCTTTGGACATGTACGTTTCAGTCTTGTTATGGCCTCATCAGCACAGCACAAGTGGATTGTTTGACTAAACATTAGAAACACAGGGCTGTTATACCCAGCTGATGTCCATTACCATTAGGGTGTCTGCAAAATATTCCAACTAACAAACTAAAACAATGAGTAAAAAGGTCACACAGAAAAAACAATCAGTAAAAACTAAAAGAAAATTCTAGCCAAGCTAGAATTTCCACTGTTGAAATACCTCCTTTGTTATATTTTTCCTACTGGGCCCCCAGACACACCTTCACTACTGCAAATCAAATTCCAGTTGCTATCTATAAGTAATATTCCTTGCTGAAAGTAGTAGTTTTCGGTGGAATATAAATACATGCCAATGTAATCCTCCTCCCTTGCCAGTAGCACCTTAGTACTACAAAAATCTACCATTGTTGTCTTTTTTATCCTCTTCTATTACTATTGGAGCTTCTCTTGCAATTAATATTACTCCTCCCCTCTTCCTTTGTCCCGGGTATTCCGGTGAATAACCATCCTGAAAGCCTTTCTTTATCAAATTCACATGCTCAGTTCTTTCCAAGTGCGTCTCCTGTAGCACAGCTATTTGCACTCTAAATGTTTTAATATAATTCATTGCTCTTTCTTTTTTGTACTGATCTGTGAGACTACTAATATTTAAAGACATTACAGAAAGCATCATATTCTTGACAGATTAGTATTCTCACCTTTTATGCACAACAGCTTTTTGTTAAATGTCTATTTTCAGCTTTTGTGTTACATGCATATACTGTTTGGCAGGTTAATCTTTTATATAGTTGTTTCTTGTCACATCTTACACAACATTTTGTTTTATTGAAAATCCTCACACAAAAATACACACACACCCAGTACCCCCCTAAAACCTGTTAACTTAACGCACAAAACTATGTACATCTTCAATTATTGAAGTTTAACCCTCCTAACAGGAACAAATGTGCCAAATGGAAAGTCACACACACAAACTCGAGCTAACCTAAACAAAAGGTTATCCAAGCTAAGACACATTGTATAGCCTGTGGTTCTATTAAGTGTTGTCTGGTTTTGTATTACCTTTATAGTTCTCTCAGCTGGGAAAACGGTTGAATGCTTTCAGAAAACATTTTCTCCAAGCCATTTCTCTTTATCAGATTGTCTGCTAGAGACATGAGAACCAGACACAAAACTGTTTACTAGGAACAAAAAGCCTTATAATATTTAATATTCATTTTCATTTACTTTTCTCTTAATACTTGTTACTAGATTAAGCTGGAGGCCTTAACCCAGTCATTCTCCTATGCAGAAATGAGAAAAAGCACACTAATCTTTCTTCTGCCAAAGCTATTTTAACCACATCTTTTTTTTTACATTGCAGTGCCTATATTTCTTAAAACTGAACTAGGCAAAAGAAACAGGAGCACATATTTGCATTAGTATCCCAATTACACCATTTAAATAGCACTATTAAGAAACTAATTTTGTTTTACTTACAGTTAACTTTCTCCCTACTGTTTCCCTCTCCTGAGTATTTTTCTGAATATTAATGACATGAACTAGGGCATATGCTTTAGAGTCCTCTACAAGTTCAACAAAGTCCAATATTTCCAATTTCCCTGTTCTGTCATGCTTCACAAATATAATTATTGCTTTGTAATCAAACATTTTTCAGTTTCCAAATTACTGATTTTATTCTCCAAATGTGAATGACATGAAATAGGGCATATGCTGTAGAGTCCCCTAGAACTTCAACAAACTCCAAGAATGTCCAATATTTCCAGATGTTCTTGTTCTATTCCTGTTCATCTCCTTCTCCCAAACCCTCTCTGTACTTCATTTCCAATGTACTATTGATTCTTCTAGTCAACTCTTGTGCTTTTTTTCCCTCTCTCAATCATTTTCTGTTGAAACACTTGAAAAGGTTTCACTGGCACAGTCTCTCTGTGACCTTTATTACCATAAAAACAAGAAGCAGAATCTCCTTCTGTTTCACAGCTCATATTTTGTTGGACAAACTTTTGTATTTTTTC
Organism: Protopterus annectens; assembly: GCF_019279795.1. Lineage (NCBI taxonomy): Eukaryota > Metazoa > Chordata > Ceratodontiformes > Protopteridae > Protopterus > Protopterus annectens. The sequence goes on from NC_056742.1 coordinate 242,726,019, forward strand.
CTTAGCATGTACTTCATCAAAAAATTATTTTGATACTCCAGGGAAAATATTTTTGAAGATACCTGGGGACAGCAGTTTGAATCTAACTCCTGCTTCTCCACATCCCCTGAATAATGGGATAAATTTACTCCTCTTCTGGCTGGTGTACGAGTAGTCATTCTCTACAAACACTGTCCTGTCTCCGACTTGGTATTTTGCCCTTCTGCCACAGTTTTGTCAGAACCAATTCCTCCCAATTGTAAGATTGCATCTTTACTGTTAAAAGTCTAGGTTGTTTTCTCATAGACATGTTTGGAGCATATACACAATGTGCTCTTTCAATTAACAATTTATGTTGTGGAATACTGGTTCAGTTGCTTATTTGCGCTTTCATAAAATTAATACAGTCTGTTCCTTTCAGGTTCTCAGGTACAGCAGAAAATTTCACATTTTCCCTATGTGCTCTGTTCTCTAATTCTATTATTTTTGTATACATCTCTTCTTGTGCAGTCTCATATTCAGCAAGCCTTTTCTTCATTTCGACCTCTGAGTTTTGCAGTTTTATCACATTACCTGAACACCTGTTAAAAGCTTCTTCCATTTTTCTAGCCTTACTGTTTGAGTTGATATACTCCATCAGTGTTTTATTTATTTTAGTCAGGTCTGTGTGCAGCTGTCTAATACTTTCCTCTGGGTTACTGGAAGCCATGTCTGGAGCTTGCACTGCTTTTTGCTGAACAGCTACAGTACTTTTCCTAGTTAGTGTTTTTGCCATTTTTTGTAGCTGATTTTCCTTCAGGTCCTCAGTATTTCTTTTTTCCTGGCATCCAAGCAGTGCACTTACTAGCCAGTTACTAAATTTTAACCAGAAATCTAGGTCCACTGGCTTTCTCTGCTAAGTTTCTGTTTTCATACTGGGAGAACTAGAATTATGATGTTACTCAATGTGCAACCATTTTGGAAGCCATGGCCCTACCATCCTTGCCTGAAGGAAGCAGCTTAGTAGAAGGCAATAGCTTAGAGAGTTTGCCAGAAGAAACAGATACCACAGAAGGATCAGCAGAATTACATTTATACAAAAATTTACAATCAGGCACCTTGTAAAATCTGTCAGTTTTTTGGGGGCTGGAAGCAGAGAAGCAGAGAATCAGAGGCATCAGAGACTGCTGAAAAGGTATCTAGAAGGGCATCCAGAATTGGAGGAACAGCAGGTTTGGAAGAATCTGGAGGAGTTCATAATACCTCTTCTGAATACCAGAAACCTGAGAACAATCCCACTTAAAAAATTCCATCATACCAGACAATAGTGTCCCAAAGGAGAGCTCTTCTAAAGGAGAATCTGGATTGATAGAATCCTCTTCCTCAGATTCACAGTCCAAAGAAGAAGGGATCTGAGAAGAATATACCACGGACTCTTCCCCAGAATCCAGATTCTCATCAGAAGACTCTTGCTGTCTATGGCTCTTAAGAGGAGTACAGGACCAGGAAGGGGCAGGCACAGACACTCCTTGAGCAAGTTTAAAGCCATTAAAGCATTGAACAACCTCCAGGTAAAATCCTGCCATTCACATTGGGAATCTTTAACTTTAAGGGAAATATGTTTTTTTCCCCTTATATGAGACTCCACACAAAACACCACAGGAGGGTCAGACCCATGTCGACACACTGCCAGCTTAGTAGGAATCTCCTCCCAAACTAGAATCTCTGGGATCCCTCTCAGTCCCTTAATTAGCCAAGGTTCACCCTCAAAGTCTGGAGTAGACATCTGAAAAGCCTCTGAGGACATATGAGAAGTTGGATCCATGCCGGCCTCTGACATGGTCAAGGCAGAGGGATTTGGGGCAACAACTGGACAATCCTCTAGGCTTTCACCAGCCTCAAGAAACATGGCCAAGGAAGCTGGACAGCAGCCAAATCACACCTGAGTTTTTTTGCCTTTTTCCTGGTTGATGGCTGATCCTTTGGATGGGAAGACTCCACCATAGCACCTTGCACCAGCAACTTAAAACGCTGGTTTTCTAGGTAAACTAGACAAGGAGGAGAGATGACTACATAGGGCCTTAGGGACAAACATTTGGCAAATAGAATATTGTGTATTATAGTGAAAAGCACCCAAACAGAAAAGATACTGGTTGTGACGATCTTTATGAGGAATCTTCCTCCCACACTAACATCTTTCCCTTTCTGGACGACATGTAAACCAACAACAACAAAAATAAGAGAAGATATGAAAGAACCCCAATGGAGCACTTATCTAAAAATGACTTGGCAACCAACAGAGAAAAACAGCATTCAGACTGACATTCAGTGATGGCGTTCGGACTGGCAGCAAAGACGTTCTGAGGTGTGTACATCTGTACATCACCTTTTTGTCTTACACCTTGCAGAGAGAGTATACGTGTGACATACGACACCTACAAACTCTAAAGGCTTCGGTATACTGGCAAGCCCTTACATAAGGAATACTGCAACAGTGATAAAGGAGGACATCCTTGGCTACATAGTAGCTAAATTTGTTTTGTGGCCTCTGCCTTTTCATTTGGGGGAATGTCTGTGAAACCTGCATGAGTTGGAGACTGCTTGAACCGAAGTTTGTAACCTCTTTTAATACCCACTGATCCCTGGTAATGTGAGTCCAGCCAACCTTCTAGTCTAGGAAGGGGAATAGGGAGGTTGGGGTGGGACTTGAGGAGGTAGAAAAGGGATGAGCATGAATACGTCATGACTGCTCCCTGCTGGGACCCTGCTGATCGGATCCCATAGGCCTATTAGAGTCCAGCGTGCCACAGTTTAGACCACTGGCACTGCCTTTGATTCCTGTTCCTTCTAGGTCTCCTATGTCTTGCTTTAGAGTGGGAAGCCAGAAAAGACCAGTGTTTGGTAGGATACTTACAGCTGGACCTGAAGCAGATCCTTTACAGTCTGCATGGACTAGGCCTTATCCTCCATCTTATTAAGTATTGCTTCAGCCTTACTTGATTTTACATGTGCAGGGAAGAACTGCTCCCTCAGTCAGGCATGTCTTCTAATAAATGAACCTGCAGTTGCTCCCCTGTGAGATGCTTCCAGAGCATCATAGCCACAGTACAAGTAGTGCATAGCAACTTTAGGACAGGAGTTGCATAAGTCTAGCAGTTCCTTAGAGAGGGAATTCTTTTCAATCCCCACCAATTTCTGCTTTATCTGGTCCAAGAGAGTCTCCTGACACTTGACCATATGGAGATGGCAATTTAGAGCCCTCACAGCCAGGTATCAGAGCTGTAAACTTTCTTCCCAAAGCTGTCTAACAAGACATCGTCCACTACCTCTAAGACTGGAGGAATAGGAGTAGTTTTATGCTCAGGAAGGTTCAGGAATTCTTTTACCCTCTTCTCTGACTGAGGGTAATCCTACGCTTCCCATGTAAAGTGTTCCCTTAGGGTGTGTAGGGTCTCACCAAAATATATGTTCTAAGGCGTTGAAGCTGATGCCAGTTTTTTATCAGAATCTGAATCCCCATAGCAGACAACAGACAAACCTTCCTCAAAGGTAGATTTCCTCATTGTCATCCTCTGAATCAAAAGATTCTGAAGACTCCTGCAAAGAGGTGTCCCTTTTTCTTTTACTAGAAGACTCAAGGACAGAATCTAGATTTGACTAGAATAATCAAATACTCAGCCAGCATAACCAGATCCTGTTGATGGGCCTGAGTCATGGAGTGGCAGCCAGTAGGCCTTGGCTGGGTCAAGCTGGATGCAGCCTTTTAATGCAAGGACTTAGGCTTGGGCCTATGGGCAACGTCAGCGTTAGGGCCGGGATGCGGATGGGCAGCTGCATCCTGAGAACTGTAAGCAGACATCATCTCCTGACAAGAAGGGACACTGGTCTCCCCTTTGACATATGGAAAAAGGTTGTCAGGAGCTGAAACCTGCAAAGCAGCTCTGGACCCAACTGACAAGCATAGTCCTTCAGCTTGTGCAAAAGTAGAGGGACCCAGTGGCATATAAAACTCCAAATGGGTATTGACAGAGGCCTGTACTGCAACCTCAGTCACTGTAAGGGACTGTGAAAGTGTCTTGCCTTCCTCAGCAATAACAACCCTGGGTGGACTGGCAGACAGCAAACAAGTGTCACCCATTACCCTATACTTCAGACGCTTCTTCTTATGCCTAGGGAGAGCAACCTCAGCCCAACTGACTGACAAAATGGTACAAGAAGGCCCTAACAACTCACTAAGGAGCTTAGCAAGAATCTCAGCCCTACACTCGATCGTCCTGCTGTTAAACTGAGCACAGAACCAACAGTTAGGTACATAATGTTGTGGGACCAAACAAGCTACGCAAAAAGAGTGACAGTCCAGGTGTGGTATCTGATTGCTACAGCCGAGACAATTAACCTTCTCTGACATTAGTCAAGAAGCACATGAAAAGTTCCCCAATGGGTATTTAGCTTTACACATCTTCCTTCTCTGGTGCGGAATGACCGACGTTCTGACTAGCACTCCGCTTAGGGCTCTGACGGCAGGAAAGGATTGAAGTTATGGTGCCAGTTGACTCCCTTTACACCTGGACATCATGACATTGGTCATGGTGTCCCCAGCTCCTGGAGTGGAAGGAAATTCTCAGGTAGTCATGCCGCCCAAGGGCTTCCATGGAAGGAAATCCCATCATTCAGTACTTCCACAGTGAAACAAAGAATACCCAGTGTTGCCTGAGCCAGAAAGGAGAACCACAGTGACTTTTGGAATATCCTTCTGAATCTTCAGATTGATCTTGGATAATAGCAGAAAGGGAGGAAAAGCATACAAGAACATTCCTGCCAAAGGAAAAAAAAAAAAAAAAAAAAGCATCCGTCATCCAGGTCTTTTTGCATGAAGTCCTGGAGCACAATTTTGCTGACTGACTGGTGTGAGTGGAGGTAAAAAGATCTATTTGAGGTGTTCCCCATTGATGCATCAATTATTGGAAGATTACTTTATGCAATTTTCAAATGTGAGAGTCTGTCCTTGTCCTGCTCAGCTTGTCTATCACACAATTTTGTTCTGATGAGCTGTACGATGCCTACAGAGTGAGACTGTTGAAAAACTATGTCCTAGGCTATAATGGCTAGTCTGCAAACAGGGTAAGATCTGGTTCTCCCCTGCTTATGTACCACATCACTACTGTGTTGTCTGTAAGCTCTTGTGAAGGTTCTAGAGACCATAAATTGCTAGGAGACTTGACAGCATTTATAAGTGTCAACATCTATGTGTAAGTGCTTTGGTCTGTCTTTTCTGTTCCAAAGATCCTGCATGTCTATCCCTATAGACAATGCCCCCCTCCCCAAGCAAAGTCTAGCACATATTCATTCAGACTTACTAGAATATCCTCTGTTCTTTGGATTTCTCCTTTCTTTTCATAACCTCTTTACCATTGCTTTTCAAATGTTTGCTGACCACCAGATTGTGCAGTGAGTTTATTTTGCTTTTTAAGGAAGGTTTTAGAGGTAGCATTAATTCCCTTTGCAAACTTGCAGAAGGAAAGCTTAAAACTCTGACAAATTCCCAGAAATAGCTTACATCTCTGACCACACTTAAGGACCTCTGTGGCAGATGGTCCAAAAAAAGAAGTTATGTACTCACCATAGTGTTCCACCTGTGTTGTCCACTTTCATTCTTCCTCAAATGATGGGTTTGGATCCGAAATGTCGGATCCGACTCGGCCATTACAAAAGCTTGTGGCAACTTAGAACTCCCAAGCTTCTCCCTTACCCAGAAAGCACCAAACTCCAACTGCCTCAGATCATGTCTGCTAGAAAAAATTCTTATACTAAAAAAGGAATACCAAGAGAAAAAGCCTAAGGTTAGACAAGGCTACATCTGAAACTTTGCCATGCTTGGATTATGCCAATTCTTTCATATCCATTCACTCTTCTAGAAAAACCATAAGGAGGGGGTTGGTGAGTGGGGAGTTGAGGAAGAAAGAAAATGGACAACATAGATCTAATGTTATGGTGAGTATATAACTTTTTTATGTGATGTTGTCAGTCTTCATTCTGTCCACAACTGATGGGACACAGTCCCCAGCTGCCTAAATCCTAGGGTGGACTCAAGGCAGGATATTCCTAAGCTCCCTTGAGCCAAATGATGCTTTATCTCTGGATATCAAATCCACTTTGTAATGAGTGATGAAACTATGAGGAGAGGCCCAAGTCACTGCTGTACATATTTCACCATGGAAACCCTTGAATGAAAAACTGAGGAAGTTACTACAGACCTGGTTGAATGAACACAAACTTGTTTTGGTAAAGGAATATCCAATTTGTTGTAAGCAAAGGAAATGCAGCCTGTAAGCCATCTGGCAAGAGAAATTTTGGATACTGGTTTACCCAGTTTCATATCAGTAAAGAAAACAAATAACTGGTCTATAGTTCTGATGTCCTTTGTTCTGTGTAAACAGAAATGCAGTTGCCTGTGAACATCCAATAAATGTAAAAAATATTCGCCTTGGTTTGAAAAATTTGGAAAGAAAACTGTCAAATTGATGGACTGGTTAATGTTAGTCATTCAAAGGGGATCCAATGCCTGTCAGCCTGGGATGACATGTTCGACAAGCCACGATGCTTCGCTAGGGACGGCTTGCACCTATCACCCCTGGGCTTTCGGATATTGGCAAAGGCACTTGCTACCCCCATAGTGCCTTTTTTAGGCAAGGCTCAAAAGACAAATCCACCACAAGGGATAAGAAACTAAGAGTAGTGCTACTCAACGCCAGAAGTCTAAACCTCAAGATGCATGCACTCGAAACTCTCCTTAGCATGGAGAACATTGATATCTGTGCAGTAACAGAAACCTGGTTCAAGGCTCCTGAGAGCACCCCAGCACTACCAGGTTATACCTCATACCATGCTTTTCAGCCCCAAAACTTGGACCGAACCACAAAAGGAGGGGGAGTATCAATATTCGTCAAAGATACCCACACCTCCAGGTTGGTGGCACAGCACGAAGCATCAGAGACTATCCATGTGCAACTAACAGTGGGTAAAACTGCCTTCCAGTTTATAGCCTGCTACAGACCACCCGCCCAAACCCAGGAACTCCACACGGCCTTCCTGAGAACACTGGAAAATATGAAGGTCTCTCCAAACACCATTATAATGGGCGACTTCAACTACCCAAACATAGACTGGGAGCATTACTCTAGCTCCAACACCCTAGCCCAAAGGTTCCTAGAATTTATAAACTCAAATGCTATGGAACAACTTGTTACAACTCCCACAAGAGGGGAAAACATACTGGACCTGATTATCACCAACATGGGGATTCTATGCTCCAGACCAGAAGTGTATCCCTCGCTGGTAAGATCAGACCATAAACTAATCTCACTGGATATTCACATCCCGACCCCACCCCCTGCCCAGAAAACCACAGTGAAAAACTTCTCTAAAGCAAATTTCACACTCCTCAAAACCGAGGTGGAATCCATCAAAACCCCCGGGCCTGTGGAAAATACGGCCAGGACCGCAGAATCCTTTATAAACGCATTCTATGAACACCTTCAGGAATGCATGGATCATGCAATCCCAAATAAAACCAAGACCCAATCCTCCAAAGGCAGACGTCCTGTCTGGTGGACCCCAGCCATAAACAAACTATACAATAGAAGGAGGAAGCTACTACATGATAGAGCAAAATCCCAAAAAGGGAAGGCATCTCTGATCAGTATTAGTAAAAAACTACGGGCACTCATAAAATCATCTAAGGCCAGCTTTGAGAGAAAAATTGCAGAGGACACTAAGGATAATCACAAGGCTTTCTTTAGTTACGTTAGGAACCTGGGTGGGAATTCCCAGATATGCTCAGAATTAGTCCAAAATGACAAAAATACACGAACCCACAGACATTGCCAACATCCTAGCTGACAGGTTCAGTGCAAACTTCTCCCCCCCCCCTCCCCACCAAAAGGGCAAATATCTATCCCAGCAGAGTGCTGCCCCCCTGACATCTCAGATGCCCAGGTAAAAGCCGCCCTCTCCAAAGCAAAAAACACAGCATCAATGGGACCAGACGGTGTCCCGGGCTGCGTCCTACATGAACTCCAAGAAGAGCTAAACAAAAACATAAAACTATTGTTCAGTCTCAGCCTTACTACAGGATATGTACCCAAAGAGTGGCTTACAGCAACGGTGGTCCCTCTCCACAAAGGTGGTGCCTCAACAGATCCTGTAAACTATCGCCCCATAAGCCTGACTAGCTTGGTCTGCAAAGCTATGGAAATGATCATCATGGACCTTATAAATAAAGATATTGGGGACCTACAGACACTGGATCCTACCCAGTTTGGCTTTGTTAAGGGCAGATCCTGCCTCTTAAACCTGGTTGATTTTTTTGAAACAGTCACCAAGGCCATTGACGAGGGGAAGGTGGTCTACACAGCCTACCTGGACCTCACAAAAACCTTCAATACAATACCCCATTCGGGCATTATAGATAAGCTCACCAGCTTAAATATAAACCCCTATGTCACTAGATGGGTTGCAAACTGGCTCAAGGACAGAACCCACATGGTTAGAATTGCTGGAGCCATGTCAGACTCCAAACCAGTTACAAGTGGCGTCCCACAAGGCTCAGTCCTGGGACCTCTCTTGTTCGGTATATATTTCTCAGAGGTACAGGGCAACATGGAAGGACTGTGGCTGACCAAGTTCGCAGATGACTGCAAACTGGGTGCCATAATCGACTCTCCAGCCAACACAAGCATCCTCCAAAAGGGCCTCATAGAAACAGACAACTGGTGCCAGAGTCATGGCCTCAAGCTAAACGCCAAAAAGTGTATAGTCATCCCCTTTGGCAAAAACAAAGTGCCCACAAATTACCACATAAGTGGTAATCCATTAAGTACGGAAGAAGTAATTAGGGACCTGGGGACCCAAGTTGATAGCAATCTCTCATTTGACAACTACATGGCCAAAGTGGTTAGAAAAACATTTTATATAGTCCACCGAATCATGAAGGGATTCACATCTAGATCAGGGGAGGTCATCATGCCTCTTTACTCATCCCTCATCAGGCCCATAATTGAGTACAATGCCCCTTTTGGGATGTACCTTACCAGACACCTGCAGCAACTGGAAAGACCCCAAAAGTACCTCACCAAGGGGATCAAAGGGCTCAAACAGATGCCATATGCTGCCCGGTTAAAGAAACTCCAGCTCTACTCAGTGGCATACCACCTGCTCAGAGGCGATCTGTGCCTGACGTATAAAGCCATGTCCAACCCGGAATTAATGGACATGCTGCACCTCAGAAAATCCAAATCCCATCGAGCTACGCGATCGAGAGACTTGAACCTCAGCACTGAAATAAATAGGACATGCTGGAGGGACAGATTCATAACCCAGAGGCGCCCTTCACTCTGGAATAAAATCCCAGTCCGGGTTAGGCAGAGTCCCTCATTGACTCTCTTCAAGAGGAATCTTGATGAGTGGATGGGGGATCATAGGTTTACCACGGGTATCACTTCTGTGTCACTGTTAGACAGAGGCACAGTAAAAGAGCATAGCAAAATTAATTTAAAATGGGTGGCGAAAGCCAAACACACTGGCTAGGCTTATAAATGCCGTAGGGCAGATAGCCTAGTATGAACCTATGAACCTAATTCTGAAACTGTTCTTGGGCAAAATGGATGCACCGATTCGTAATGTAACTCTATCTTTATGAAAAAATTAGATATGGAGGTTTCACAGATAAGGCTTGAATTTCTGAAACATGCTTGGCTGATGTAAGTGGCCACCAAAAAAAAGAAGTTATGTACCTACCATAACGTTCCATGTTAGTTGTCTTCATCTCACCTTCCTTCTTGCTGGTTGGGATCGAAGCCGATCCTCGGTTCCGACTCTGCCATCTTCAATAGCTCAAGAGCTGTTTACTGGCTCGAGGCTACCCCTTATCCCATAATGCCTAGCGACAGCTACCCAGATCTCATTTGAAATATCTAACTCCAGACATAACAAGAGAATAAACTAGTCAAAAGAACTGGTTGACTTATACCTCCCATATTCTCTAAATCAATAGAGGAAAACAAAAGAACACTCAGCCAGTGAAAAAAGAACTCCTCTCGGTCCACTAGGACAGGGGGATGGAGGGTGGGACGCAAGAAAGAAGGCGAGATGAAGACAGCTAACATGGAACATTATGGTAGGTACATAACTTCTTTATGTTAAGTTGTCTATCTCGCCTTCATTCTTGCTGGTTGGGACAGCGTCCCTAGCACTTAACATCCTGGGTGGCTCAGTGGAACAGACTCTTCAGACCAGTGGAACCAAAGTCAGCTCTGCTCCGGGAGACCATATCCAGCTTGTAATGAAAAATAAAGGTATTAGGGTTTGCCCACATGGCAGCTGCACAGATAGAATCCATGGGCAACCTAGACTGAAAGGCTACAGAGGTGGCCAAGGCCCTAGAAGAATGACCTTTCAGTTTAATTAGTAACTCCTTGCTCCTTAACTGATAAATAAAAGTAATAGTGTGGGACAACCATCTAGATAAGGTCACCTTGGAAACTGGGAGACCCTGTTTGTTTAAGGCATAAGAAAGGAATAATTGGTCTGATTTTCTTATTTCTTTAGTTCTGTGCAGGTAAACACACAATTGTCTATGAACGTCCAGTTGGTGGAGTTTGTACTCTGCCTTGTTGCTATGATTTGGGAAAAACACAGGGAGATTTATAGATTGGTTCAAATTATTTTCTGAGCAGATTTTAGGAAGAAACAAAGGATTAGTTCCCAGAGCAACTCTGTCCTTATGTAACACCAGGTAGAGAGGACGAACACAAAGTGCCTGAACTTCTGAGGCACACCTAGCTGAAGTGATAGCTACCAGAAAGAGTGTCTTCCAAGATAGAAACTTGATGGAGCTGGATGCTGCTAGTTCAAAAGGGGGCAGAGTTAAGGAAGTTAGGACTAAATTAAGGTCCCACGGAGGAGGGGGATCTCACTGGAGGCCTAAGAAGAGATGTCCCTCTCAAAAAAGCTTTACAGAGCTTATGAGACATAATGCTAGAATTTGACAAACCAACATGAAAATTAGAAATGGCCGCTAATTGTACCCTAAATCGTAGTGGAAGCAGACCCGGAGTGAAACAGTTGTGCTAGGAATTCCAGAATTTTGTGGACTGGGGCTAAGAAGGGATCCACTTTCCTAGGCTCTGCCCAACAAGAAAAACGTTTCCATTTGCTAGCATAAGTTTTTCTCGTTGTAGACTTATGAGAGGAGACGATAATCTCACGGACTGCTGGGGAAATGCTAGGAAGCCTGGCTAAGGTTGGAAGTGGAGCAACCAAGCTGTGAGCTGGAGAGTTTGGAGGGATTGATGCGACCCGCCTGCCTGATGAACCAGGAGGTCTGGAATTGGGTCCAGAGTCAAGGGCTGATCGAGAGGTAATGGTGCAGGAACGGGAACCATATCTGTCGAGGCCAGTAGGGGGCAATGAGGATCATTTTGCAACCCAATGATACTGCTTTCTGTATGAGTTTCGGTATCAGGGGAAATGGAGGAAAGGCATAAAGAAGTCCCTGAGGCCAATCGTGGACTAGAGCGTCTCTGGGTATGTGACCTGGAAGTGGAAGAAGGGAGAAGTAGTTGCTGTATTTGCTGTTGAAGGGGGTGGCAAAAAGATTGCAGCAAGGCTGTCCCCATTTGCGGAAAATAAGATTCGCAACTTCCTGATTCAGGGACCACTTGTGTGGCATGAGGATAGCTCTGCTGAGCCTGTCCGCTATGACATTTGATCTCCCAGGGATATGCGTCACAATCAGAAAACGTTGGGAGGAAATCGCCCACTGCCAAAGTCTGAGTGCTTCTCGACACAGGGGGTAGGATCTAGTTCCGCCCTGCTTGTTGATGTACCACACCACTGACATGTTGTTTGTTTGAATTGCAATCGTCCCGGAAGGAAGAGAGTCTTGAAGAGCTTTCAACGCTAGGAGCACGGCTCTCATTTCTAGGACATTTATGTGCAGATGGCACTCGTGCCAAGTGCCTTGGACTGTCCTGCTCAGATAATGCCCCCCCACCCTATCAGGGAGGCGTCTGTTGTCACTGTGGCTACCGGAGGGGGTTGTATGAAAGGTCTGCCCTGAGTAACTAGTGGGGAGACCATCCACCAAGAAAGATGTCTTTTGCATGCCTCCGTGATCAGGATCATGTGAGTCATGGGTAGCTCTTGGAAAGATCACTGCGTGAACAGAAGCCACTGAAGAATTCTCATATGAAAGTGTGCTAGTGGAATTAGAAGAATGTCAGCTGCCATGGAGCCCAGAGTTTGAAGGACGTACCTGACTTGGATCCTTTTGCTCTGCATTAGGATTTGTACTTGTTGACAAATTGCAGACACTCTTTCTAGTGGTAACCTTGCGAACATATCCCTTGTGTCTAAGTCTGCTCCTATGTAAGTGATATATTGACAGGGCAACAAGGCAGATTTTTCGAAATGTATTGTAATGCCTAGCTGGGTGCAGATTGTGATTGTATAATCCTGCGCTTGTAGGAGTTGATGCCTGGTGGTAGCAGTGAGGAGCCAATCGTCTAGATATGGAAACACCTGGAATCCTTGACATCTCAGGTGAGCTGTGACCACTGCCATACATTTGGTGAACACCCTAGGGGCTGTGGTGAGACCAAAGGGCAGAGCTCTGAACTGGTAATGACTGGCCCCCACCCGGAAGTGAAGATGTCTCCTGGAGCGCCTGTCCATCTTGATATGGTAGTACGCGTCCTGAAGATCTATCAAGCACATCCAATTGTCCTGACCCAGAAAGGGTAGAATGGACTGTAGCATGACCATCCAAAACTTTGTTTTTTGTACAGACCTGTTTAGTCTGCTGAGATCCAGAATCGGTCTTCAGTCCCCTGTCTTTTCTGACACCAAAAAGAACCTTGAGTAAGTTCCGGATCCATGCTGGTCTGCGGAGACTTCCTGGCTGGCTCTTTTTTCTAGCAGTTTTGAAACTTGTATTACTGCTTGCTCCTTCAGATTGGGTGGAACATCTGGAAGGATTTTCTTTGACGGTAAGAGGGGGGGGGGTTGATGGAAGGGAATTTTGTAACCTCTGGATATAATGGACAGTACCCATCTGTCTTTTGTTAAATTTTGCCAGTTATTATTGTTAAGAAAGTTGGTAATTGATGGAACCAAAGCACCATCCAAATTCTGTGATTCATTTACTTGCATTGGAAAGCCACGCTGTTGTAAATTACTCCTTTGCCCTGCTGGAATATCCAAAGCCGCGGGGGAACATCCGTTAGTGTTGTTATTAATAATTTGAGCTGAACTAGCTCCGGACCCAGTTCCATGATGTGGCTCCGTTACATTCTGTTGCCTCGATTCAGTAGCCAAACCGCTACTAGAAGCAACAACATTCACTGGACTTGAAAGAAAATCACAACATTCAAAACGTTGGGTCAGGTTGTCCACCCGACCCATTAAAATATGAATGAGGGCTGTTAAATTGTCTTCAGCATTCGCTTCCACAGCACCAGTTGCATTAATCATTATAAATCCACCATTTGGCTCAATTTGAGAAAAAAGAACTGCTGCCTACTTATATCCCGGACTTAATGAGTATGTTTCTATTGCTTGTGTTCTCAAGCATCTTGCTTTGAGAAGATAATTTTTATAATGTTTATTTTCAATATTGATTGGTATGTGTGGGTTATTGTTGTTATTTTTTATTAATTTTTTTATTTTTTGTTATTGCGCTTTATAAATTCAACTTTTAGCGTAAATAAGAAAAATAAGTGAGCTAAAGTTAAATATGGTTTTTAATGTGGGTTTTATGTATATGTTAATGGCACTTCTATGTACACAGTGTTGTTACATATTACTTACTTTTGAGGGCTTTCTAATAGACGTTTGCTGTTGCTTTAAATGCGAGTGGAGTTTTTGCCAATTAAGCATCTGAAAAGTTTATTTACATCTGGTTTTAATGAAGGCACTTTGTCTGAAGAAGGAGAGAGAATATTCTTTCCAAAAGCGCTAATAAAACTGAGTTTTGTCTGTTCCCTGTGGTTGTCTCTGCTGCTTCGCCTTTGTGTTTTTTCCAGGCCTTTGTGCAAGGTGTGCTGGAGAAAAACATTTTTAACTGTCTACTGTAAATGGAGGCACACAGATCTACTTAAGGAGTTCACTACAGCTGGACCAATTCCTGTAAGATCCCTGGGTGCAACTTCTGTTCATGGGGGTCTGCACTGACCCTGGTCAACTTGTCTACTACAGCATTCTGCTCTGATGGCATTTAAGTAGCCTGGAGGGACAGACTTATTTAAGTTGCTAGTTCCCAGACTACTACAGTGAGTCTGTAAAGGGAGTAAGATCTATTTCCCCCTTTGTGCCACATCTCTGTGGTGTTGTCTGTGATTACTAGTAGAGGGCACAGACTCAAAGATAGTTAAGAGATTTGAGAACATTTATTAGTGCCACCACTTCTTTGACATTTACTTGTTTTAATTTGTCCCACTTGTTCCACAGACCCTGGACTTTGCCCCCCCCCCCCCCACCCAGATACATTTGCCAAGAAAAGCCTGAGGTAGCTGCTGTTACAGACTGAGTATGGCCTGGAAGAGAAAAAGGGGGACATGGGTTGAGACACAAATGATTCACCCACCAGAGTATCCCTGTTTTTACAAACCCCAGTACTGGGATCTGAAAGGATAGGAGTTATTGGTGTTGGCTCCAAACTGATTTTGATAAACCACAGAATTTTTCTCATGTGAAGTGTAGCATAAGGAACCATGATAAATGCAGAAACCCAGAATTGGGAGATATTCCCTGGAAGTTTTCTGAGTCTGGTTAGAAAATGCCAGAAACTGTTCCTTGTAGAATTGCACTTTGTTCTGAGGAAAAAACCACCAACAGAGATGTATCTAGGAGGCATCCTAGAAATACCATCATGTGAGATGGAATATGAGAAGATTTCACTGGATTCCCTTGAAATCCCAGATTAAGAGAAAAAGTTCTTTACCCACCCAAGAAAGGCATTCAACAGCTCCTGAAAGAGTTTAGAAAATACAGAAAGTCATCTAAATATGGAAAGATGTGAATGCCCTGTAACCCCACAATGAGCTATTACAGGTGCTATGCACTTTATAAACACTTTTGGAGCTGCTGACAACCCAAAGGGCAATCAGAAAACTGAAAACGTAAACCAGACAAAAAAATCTTAAACATCTAAAATCTTTGAAAACTGGAATGTGATGACACTCATCTTTTACATCTAGAGTTACTGGAAAAATGGAAAAGGGAATGAGAGGTAACAGAGACTGCAGAGTGCATTCTGAATTTTGGAATCTTGATGTGAAGGTTTAGAAAAGAAAATTCTAGGACAGGTCTTGATGTTCCTTATTTCTTTGGCACTATAAATGTTCTTGAATAAAATCCTTCCTTTCTCTTACCATTTGAGAGAGCATTTGATCCTAAACAGGATGGAATAAAGGGGGGGGGGGGGGTGATTAGATGTGTGAAGAGGGATCCCTTGGAAAGGAGGAAGGGAATCCCACTGCCAGTTGTAGCCCTTTTAAATGATTCTCAGAACCTGTGTGGGAAGTTATCTAGCGATACAAGGAAAAGTGAAGACCTAGACCTTGGGAAATTGTTACTGGGCACTGGTCCAAAGGAAGAATCATCCCAAAGGAAGCTATAATGAAGTCTGATTACTCTTGGTAGCCTTATATACAAGGAATACAGTTTTTACTCACTATAGTAGTAGATTACCAAAAGTCTCCGACCTGACCCTTAGCTGTGACTGGATGCATACAAATGTAAAGTGGTCACAACTGCTGTTTTCATGTGTCATGAGACTCTGAAACCAAAAGAGCCCTACACATTAAATCGAGCAAAAATATAATTCAAACTCAGAAACAAGTACAACATAAAAGAGGTCAACCACTATCACTCCCTAGCTATGGCAGTAAATAGGAAAGTTGCTTCTCTCTGAATACCAATACAGTTATGGTGTTTCAAAGAGGGTCCATTAAGATATCTGGTGCAAATTACCTGCTGCAGGGTGGCCAGATGTACAGTAGTAAAAGAACAGACATTCCATTCGATCCTGTCATAGTGAAATTAGGATATCTCCCAAGCAACACAGGGGACAAAGGTGAAACAGGGCTGCAATGTAAAAGTCATTAATGATATCAGCCTTCACAATGCTATACTGAAGTCAGAAACCTGCAAACAGATAATCCACCATACTGTTTGATTGGGGACAGGCATAATATGGCTACGTATCACCATTCGGTAGACTCATTATTCAAAATTCAAAACAGCATCAGAACTAATAACATGAACAAAATCTTTTGTTAAAAAAAGCTTACCAGTCAAAGAGGGAGGGCTGCAACTCAACTGTGAAGATAGGGATATTTCGGCCCTCTGCATTTATGGTAAAATACCTCACACAACAGTACTGTCATATTTCACTACCTGTACCTTCACAGTAATACATGGGTAGAATGCCAAGCTATCTCTGCAGACGTCAGGAAGAAACTTCAACAAGCATGTCTTGGAGAATTGTTTCAGTAAAGTCATAGCTGGCTTGGAGGCAGTGTCTAAACCTGAAGTACTTGGTAAGAGCTCGGTAAATGTCTGTGCAGCTTACACCTCTGAAAAAAGTAGCAAAAGCCATGGCTGCTCCAGAGGAATGTGATTTAATGACTAGTTTAATTCTGGAATCATAACCAAAACAAACACCTATCCAATGAGAAACAGAAAAGATACCATCTAGACCTAATGAAATAGAAAGCAAAAGAAATAACTAGAGACAAAACCTTTAAGCAAAATGTCTTTCAACTGTGACACAAAAGGCACCATTTTCTATCACTCCTGACTAATATAGTTTGTAACACAGGCTTGGTTCCTGTTAGCTTGGATTTTAAGGTCAGTAGAGTCAACAAAGGGGCTGTAAGAAGAATTGTCCCATAACCTACATTATGAGTCTTTTCAGCAACCTGACATTGATGAGTTGGCTGTGGTGGAGCTGAAACTAAGCAAGCTTGCCTAAAATGAACATGAAGAATGAGCAGTACTGTGGATGTTCGAGACTGCAGGTTAATGAGGGGTGATGCCCCATCTCAGAAAAGGTGATAAAATGTACTTTAGAGGAACTCCATTAAAGGCAGAGAAAACTGAATTCTTTCACATCTCAGCTGCACTCCTCATCTTCAGTTTTTCCCATTATTAACCAAGGCTCTATACTAACATTAGCCACAAAAGTCAGAAAGTTGAAGTACACTCTTCTTCATGGAAAAAAAGCAAATTTCTTTACTCTCAGCATCTTCAAATGAGGTTGACTTAACCAAGCTTGCTTTTTCTCCATCACAGAAGATGCATAAGACTCTACAGACACGCAGACAATGGTGCAGGTAGATTAAACACATTCCTGCTTAAGCCTAGTACAGATGCTGATAGCTATTATACGTGTAGAATCCACATCTATGTCAGCATCCTGAAGCAAGGAATGTGACTACTCACTTATATCTGCCTGATGGGTAACAACAAACATGTGGAATTTAATACTTTAATGGCAATATGCCTAGAATGATGCAGTTTTTCAGCACAAGCTTCAAAAACTTATGAACAAACATTTTTTCCATGTTTAGCTGTTTCAGTATCAACCTGATTCTGGCTTAAGGGAGTGGAGGCTTGAACTAGTTTTCATACTCTTCAAATTCAGTGGAATTCAGTTTAATATTTGTTAATAACCCTTTAGGATAACCTCAGGCTGCCCAAATATCATACCTGTTAATATTTTCCTATACTGAAAGCACATAATTCTCTTTCTCTTTGCCTGTGCATTTCCATACCTATTCAGTCAAAATATTCAGTGACACCCTAACAACACATGAAAGACTGACATTTTCAAATAATATTCTTTTATAAAAGATATATTCTTTTATAATGATCTGCTGCTAATGATCTCCCTAACGGGAGCAGCCGAAAGAAGAAGAAGAAGATTATTTTATAAAAGATGAGTTTGTCAGCCTCAGAATCACTGTCTCCAACAGCAGGTGGGGATTGGCAGTACACAGACAAAGTCTTGTAAAATATGAACAGGGTTGACTGGCTTCATCACCAGCAAACCTTTACTGCATTTTCTGCAAATTCCACTAAGGTTGGAGAAATCACCTTCCAGAATGTCCAGCTCCATTAATTTTATTAAGATACTGTTGTGAACTAGAACGTTAATGAGTGGAAAAACAGGTCAAAACTGAAAACATTAGAATGCCATGCGTATGCCTGACAACCGAAACTATTCTGAAGTAATGCCTCTTAATCAATGGAAATAGATTTCTGTTAGAGGATTTGTATTTTTTCTTCACTATTTATTCTGTTATAAATTTCCACAAAACCACATAAATAATTATAAACATATTGACTTACAAATCACTTCCCAGATGTAAAATACTCAGAAAAATGTTAGTGAAAAAATAACATACTTTTAAAATTGAGAAGCAGAGACGCTGATGAGCATATTATTTCACTGTGATTACCAGGTTACACTTAGTAGGCCTATAGTCTATTTTACAGGGGGAATCAAAGTAGTATTAAAACTGATCAGAGAAAATTCATCTATTTTTTTTTTCAGTAAGTTCCCCTTCTCAGTTTGATTAAGTGCCACTGGAACATTAAATCTGCCTGAACTATCAATGAAGCAGATGGAGCCTCGCTTCACATTCTCATGCGAAGGATGGATGGCACTTCAAGAATACTGCAACCTCCTTATGTTGCACTACAGTGTCAGTACTATATGAATCTAAGTACCTGATGGGTAGATGTAACCTACATCCTTCTTATCTTCACAACATCAAAGGCAAGTATGCTTCCTACTAAAGCACAGACAACAACTTAAAACTGATGTCTCCTGGCAAAAAAGTACAGTTGCGTAAGTAAACTTAACATAACAGCAGATGTTTGAATGATCACTGCTGCAGTGACCTTAGCTACAGGGGTTACATCCTGCCAAGGATATAACAGCCAGCCAGCTTCTGGTGCTTCAGGGCACCTTACAAATGCCAGCTTGAGCTGAGCAGACTAAAAGACAAGTATGGTCTCCAAGCCTTTCAGAGCTTCCCCGCCAAAAGAAAGAGGGAGACTGAGCCTTGAAAGGACAATGCTTGGAACAAAAAACAGATGCCCACAACATGGAATAAAAAACACCAAAAAACAAGGGAGATGGAGGGAGGGAGAGGCTAAGATCAAACATCTACTGTTATGGCAAGTTTACTTACACAATTGGAACTATGTTCATCATATTGATCACTGCCTGCAGTTGCCTTAGCTATGCTAGAAATTATCCTAGCTTACTACATTTCGAAGGTGGAAGAAGAAGAGTCGAGGAGCCCTCTGAAGAATGGTCCTAGCAATTTCTGACTTGGACCGAGAGAAGGAATAAGAAGTTATGTACCTACCATAACGTTCCATGTTAGTTGTCTTCTTCTCACCTTCTTTCTTGCTGGTTGGGTTTTTATAAAGAGTTGGATTTTAGAAGTATTCTAGAAGATGCTACTTGGTCTTCTGTACATACTTTTACAAGGTGCTGTAAGTTTGAATGTTAAGTTGTCTATCTCGCCTTCATTCTTGCTGGTTGGGTTCAGAGCCGATCCTCGGCTCTGACTCGGCCATCTTCAAAAGCTCGAGAGCTGCCTACTGGCTCGAGGCCCCCCTATATCC
This sequence comes from Protopterus annectens, assembly GCF_019279795.1. Taxonomy (NCBI): domain Eukaryota; kingdom Metazoa; phylum Chordata; order Ceratodontiformes; family Protopteridae; genus Protopterus; species Protopterus annectens. The sequence goes on from NC_056742.1 coordinate 242,745,678, forward strand.
CATGATGCCTGGCGCTAGATACCCAGATCTCGTTTGGTAAGTCTAACTGCAGACATAATAATAATAATAACAACAATAATAATAATACAGGAATCATTTCCTAGAATGCATAAATCCTACTGGAGAGACTACTAGTCAGAAGGAATAGCCAGAGAAGGCTCAGCCAGTGAGAAAAAACATAAGGAACTCTTCTCGGTTTACTAGGACAGGGGGATGGAGGGTGGGACGCAAGAAAGAAGGCGAGAAGAAGGCAACTAACATGGAACGTTATGGTAGGTACATAACTTCTTAATATTAAGTTGTCTATCTCGCCTTCATTCTTGTGGTTGGGACAGCATCCCTAGCACCTCAATCCTGGGTGGCTCATTGGAATAGACTCTTCAGAACAGTGGAACCAAAATCAGCTCTGCTCCTGGAGGCCACGTCCAGCTTATAATGTGAAATAAAGGTATGAGGATTGGCCCATGTAGCTGCCGCACAAATAGTTTCCATTGGCAATCTTGCCTGAAAAGCCACTGAAGTAGCTAGAGCTCTAGTGGAGTGACCTTTTGGTTTAGCAGGAAGCTCTTTATTCCTCAGCTGATATATAAATGTAATAATAGATGTCAACGACCTAGATAATGTTACTTTCGAGACAGGTACACCTTGTTTACCCTCAGGAACAGCTGGTCTGATTTTCTGATTTGTTTAGTTCTATGCAAGTAAAAACGTAACTGTCTATGAACATCCAACTGATGCAATTTGTATTCCACCTTGTTGGAATAATTTGGAAAAAATACAGGCAAATCAATAGACTGATTCAAGTTATTGTCAGAAGAAACCTTTGGAAGGAAGGAAGGATTAGTCCTGAGAGAAACTCTGTCATTGTGGAAAACTAGGTAAGGAGGGTGAACGCAAAGAGCCTGAAGTTCAGAAACTCTTCTGGCTGAAGTAATTGCAAACAGAAGAAGGGTTTTCCAAGAGAGAAACTTCAAAGAACAGGAAGCTGCAGGTTCAAATGGGGGCAGTATCAGGGAAGCTAAAATCAAATTTATATCCCACGGCGGCGGGGGATCTCTCACTGGGGGCCTGAGTAAAGTAGTCCCTTTGAGAAAAGCTTTACAAAGCTTATGGGACATAATACTAACATCTGATAGACCTGTATGAAAGTTGGAAATTGCAGCTAACTGAACTCTAATCATGGCAGAAGAAGATCCAGCATGAAAAAGTTCTGCTAAAAAATCCAAAATATGGTGCACAGGGGCTGAAAAGGGATCTATATTCCTAGCCTCTGCCCAGAAAGAGAAACGTTTCCACTTACTAGCATAAGTCTTTCTAGTGGTAGACTTATGCGATGATAAGATGATTTCACACACTGAGTGGGAGACGTTCGGAAGCCTGGCTAAGGTTGGAAGTGGAGTAACCAAGCAGTGAGCTGGAGAGATTGAAGGGACTGGTGCAGCCCGCCCGATTGACGGATCAGGAGGTCTGGAATTGGGTCCAGGGTTGCTCCAAAATGTGATGATGCAGGAACGAGAACCAAATTTGTCAAGGCCAGTAAGGGGCAATGAGGATCATCTTGCATCCCAATGTGGTAGCTTTCTGAATTAGTTTGGGAATCAGGGGAAACGGAGGGAATGCATAAAGAAGTCCCTGAGGCCAATCGTGAACTAGAGCGTCTCTGGGGGAGTGTCCAGGAAGAGGGAGGAGAGAGAAGAAATTGTTGCACTTGCTGTTGAAGGGGGTGGCAAAAAGGTTGCAGCAAGGCTGACCCCATTTGCGGAAGATTTGGTCCGCCGCTGTCTGATTGAGAGACCACTCGTGAGGCATGAGAATTGCTCTGCTCAGCCTGTCTGCTATAACGCTGGACTTCCCAGGGATGTGCGGTGCTATCAGAAACTGTTGGGAAGAGATTGCCCACTGCCAGAGTCTGAGTGCTTCTTGACATAGGGGGTAGGACCTGGTTCCGCCCTGCTAGTTGATGGACCACACTACCGACATATTGTCTGTTTGAATTGCAATGGTCCCGGTGGGAAGAGAGTTGTGAAGAGCTTGCAACTCCAAAAGCATGGCCCTCATCTCCAAGATATTGATATGCAGATGGTACTCGTGAGGCTGCCAGGTGCCTTGGACTGTTCTGCCCTGAAAATGCCCCCCCCCCCCACCCGATAAGGGAGGCATCCGTGGTCACCGTAGCCACTGGAGGAGGAAGAGCAAATGGTCTGCCCTGGGGAACTGATGGGGAAACCATCCACCAAGCAAGTTGGTTTTTGCATGTCTGTGTGATCATTATCTTGTGTGACATTGGAAGTTGTTGAAAAGACCATTGGGTGAACAGCATCCACTGAAGAATCCTCATATGAAGACGAGCAAGGGGAACTAGTAAAATAGCCGCTGCCATGAGACCCATGGTTTTTAGGACGAATCTGGCCTGAATTTTTTTGCATCCTAATAAGACCTGCACATGTCGGCGAATGTCTAGCACTCTGTCTAATGGAAATCTCGCTGACATGTCCTTTGTATTTAAGTTTGCTCCTATAAAGGTGATAGATTGACAAGGCAACAATGCAGACTTTTCGAAATTTATTGTGATGCCTAGTATGGAGCAAATTTGGATGGTGTAGTCTCTGGCTCGCAGCAAGTGATGTCTGGTGGTAGCAGTAAGGAGCCAGTCGTCTAAATACGGAAACACCTGGAATCCTTGCCGTCTCAGGTGAGTGGTAACTACTGCCAAACATTTGGTGAACACCCTGGGGGCTGTGGTGAGACCAAAGGGCAGAGCTCTGAATTGATAATGACTGGCTCCCAGCCGGAAGCGGAGGAATCTTCTGGAGTGTCTGTCCATTTTGATATGGTAGTACGCGTCCTGAAGATCTATGGAGCACATCCAATTGTTCTGACCCAGAAAGGGTAAATTGGACTGTAGAGTGACCATCTGGAACTTCGTTCTTTGAACAGTCCTGTTTAGTCTGCTGAGATCCAGAATGGGTCTCCAGTCCCCTGTCTTTTTTGGTACCAAAAAGAACCTTGAGTAAATTCCGGATCCTTGCTGGTCTGCTGGGACTGGCTGGATGGCTCTTTTTCTTAGCAGTTTTGAAATTTCTTGAACTGCTTGATCCCTTAGATTGGGTGGAACATCTGGAAGGGATTTGTTGGGAATGTGGGGAGAGCGAAAAAAGGGGATTTTGTAGCCTTCGGATATGATAGACAGTACCCATTTGTCTTGTGTTATACTTTGCCAGGCTTTTGGGTACAGCGATAATCTTCCCCCGACTGCCTCCAAAGGTGGACAGCCGGGCAGCACTTCAGGGATGCTGGAAGGGCCTATCAGAGAAAGATTCTCTTTGGTTCTGATTTTGCGGACACCCTCTGCCCCTAGGGGCGGCGTCTATTGTTGTTCCCTCCTCTGCCCCTGGAGGGGAACTCTCCACGTGTGTCAGGCACGGCTCCCTGGGGTTTCCGGAACCACATCTTCCCCCTCTTGTGACCCTTGGGATACGGTCCTGAAGGAGTGGAAAAATGGACTCCCACAGCAGAGAGAGTCTTGCCTTCCTGTTTACACCTGGTAAGGGTATCCTTCACCTGTGGTCCAAACAGAGCAGAACCATCAAAGGGGGGTGTTGGTGAAAGACACCCTGAAGGGTTCCGCAAAGTTGCATAACCGCATCCAAGCGTGCCTCCTCAAAGCCATGCCTGTGCCTGCGGCCCTACTCGCGCCATCGGCTGCATAAGAGATGAGCCGCATGGAGGAGTTTACTACCGAATTACGAGTCGCCAGCTGGGAGGCAACCTTAGCCTGGGCCCCTGCAGCTGATGGATCTTGAAGGGTATCTCCTAGCTCTTTAAGGAGATCCCTTTGAAGGCGGATAAAGTGGCACAAATAGTTCAGCGACCTCATGGAGAAGGTCGCTGAGGAAAACATCTGCTTCCCATATCTATCCATCGTCCTAGATTCCTTATTAGGGGGATGGACAGACGAAGAGGTTTCTGCCAACTCCTTTTTTGTGGCTGCTCCTACCACCATGGCATCAACGGGAACACCCTTCGTCAGAAATATTGCTTGTCCTGTGGTGCAGTAATAAATTTTGTGGGCCTTCGGGGGGTTGGTTCCACTGTGTCTGGGGCTGACCACGCCTTCAGAGCCACCACAGACATCAGTGGATCGAAAGGCGGAGACTCCCAGGAGGTGGAGGGTCAGGAACAAAACGCATCCAGGAATACAGACTCATCCTCGGAAGGGTTAAGGGTAGTTCAGTTCCCCCTCTGCCTAAGTATCTCAAGGATGTCTGAGAAAGAGACGTCCTCAGAGGGGGATCTCGGGGACCCTTCCGAGTCCTCTAAGTCAGTATCTGAAGTGACAGACTCAGGGGAGTCAACATGCTTCCTCTTGCATTTCCTCTTTCAAGGGAGCTCCTCTGAATGATCATGGGAGGCCTCTGAAGAGGAAGATACACCCAATGGGGTGCCCTGGAGTGCTTGTTCCCCATGCTTGGGGTCTGGAGGAGGGGCAGAGACAGACGCAGGCACCATGGGGGGAGGAGCCGATGAGGCTGATCGTGGGGCTGACTCAGAGGCCAGCACACTCCTCATGACCTCGAAGGCGCCCCTTCCCGATAGCAGAGAAGGCTCCGGTTCCGAAGAGACCGGAATCCTTCCCGGCACCGAGAGGGATGGCTCCGAAGCCAATGTAGGAGCTGAACTCACCTGCGCCGAAGCTCCGAGACGGAGAACGGGGTTGGACAAGGGTCCGATGCCCCTTGCCCCCTCGGAGCCGACGAGGGAGTCCCGGCACCCAGATCCCTCCAAGGACGGCACCATGGAGGCGATTGGAGCCGACGACAGAACCGAAAGGGTAGGTATCGGCGCTGACGGTTGCACGATCCGAGCCCCAGCGAGCTCCGGCTCCAAACTCAAAGAATGAGTCGAAGGAGGAACTACTGCAGAGACAGGCAGAGCTGAACCCTGATGAGGGGGGCTGGATAACATTTTTGCCAGGGCCTGCGATTTTAGAAGCCTGCTCACCACTCTCTCCAAATCATGGTCAGATAGTCTAGAAGATAGAGAAGAGTGGGATCGATGACTTCACTCTGACTGTAATAGAGGCGACCCCGGAGCCGAGCGTATCGACTCTAGGGATAGAGATCTAGAGCGTTTTCAGCTCCCTGATGGTTCCGACACCAGAGTTGGGGCCTACGGGATACAGGTACTTCGGTTCCAGCTGGAACCGAAGTTGAAGCAGATGCCACGCCCGACGCCGGCTCCGAACTGGGAGCCGACGGCTTTGTTGGCTTAGAAGGTTTCACTGGCTGGGCCTTAGCCGGTGACCCTTCAGGCTTGAGCAAACCCCTAAGGATTAGCTTATTCCTACGCTCCTGCAGGACTCTTGGACTAAAGGCGTGACACACCAAACAAGAGTCCTGCAGGTGTAGGGCGCCCAAACAGTAGACACAAGAAGTGTGACCATCTGTCAGTGACATCTTCTGACAGCATGAGTCACACTTCTTGAATCCAGATACTTTCGTATCTTTGGACAGTCCTGTAAAAAGGAAAAGTCAATCACAGAGAAAAAGCAATAAAAGGGAAGTAGGTAACTAGCAAAAAATACACACACTCAACACAAGTTACCACACCCTAACAGCACACACACACTATATAGAAAAAAAGATAAGTAAACCTGTTGATGAATAATTTCTAATAAAACTACAATATAAAAGAACAAAGATTAGCCTCTAACTAAAAACGGCTACCTTGAAGAAACAAAAGAGGGAGGGGGAAAACTCTCTAACAAAAACGAGTTTCCGAGGAAGGGAGACTAAATTACAAAAAACTAACTAGACCAGTAGAACTACTATAACTATAACTACTATAATACAAACAATTTTTTTTTAAAGCTAACAATAAAACAGAAAAATACGCCCTGAGCCAGTAAAAGTAACCTCGCAGCAGAAGCGGCAAACAAGATCTGGGTATCTAGCGCCAGGCATCATGGGATATAGGGGGGCCTCGAGCCAGTAGGCAGCTCTCGAGCTTTTGAAGATGGCCAAGTCGGAGCAGAGGATCGGCTCTGAACCCAACCAGCAAGAATGAAGGCGAGATAGACAACTTAACATTCAAACTTACAGCACCTTGTAAAAGTATGTACAGAGGACCAAGTAGCATCTTCTAGAATACTTCTAAAATCCAACTCTTTAAAAAAAGTCAAAGATGAAATCAAGGCCCTGGTAGAATGAACCTTGACCTTACCTGGAATAGTTCTGCTACGGGGAGTATAACAAAAGGTAACAGCCTTAGACAACCATTTGTAAATAGTCTGTTTTGACAAAGGTCTCTTTCTCTTTCTCTCTCTCTTCCTACCTTCACAAGAAATGAATAATTGCTCTGAAGATCTAAAAGATTTACTTCTGTCAAGACAGCACCTGAGTTGTCAGTAGACATCCAAAGTATGGAGTACCCTTTCTCCCTCATATTCAGGTTCAGGAAAGAAAACAGGGAGATGGACAGTTTGGTGTAAACTAAACTAAGACACCACTTTAGGCATAAAATAATTAGTTCTCAAAGAAACCCTGTCCCACTGGAAAATGAGAGAGAGTTGATTTGCCATAAGAGTTTGCAACTCAGATACTCTTCTTGCAGACATCAGAACAACCAGTAAAACTGTTTTACGTACTAAGTACCTCATCTCAGCCAAGTTAGCTGGCTCAGATGGAATAAGTCTTAACTTTTCTAATACAAAATTAAGATCCCAAGGAGCGGCCACCAGTTTACTTACAGGCATCTTGTGCAAAACCTCTTTCAAAAACATTTTGACATGGGACTGCACTGTAAGAGGTGGATCTATGGGCAGACATGCTGAAATGGCCGAGAAATGAACCTTGACAGAGGAATAAGAAAAGCCATAGTATAGTAACTTACACAAATATTGTAAAAACAAAGAACAAATAGCTGCTGGTTACATTGCTGGCACCAAACAGAAAACATTTTCCAATTCGAATATAAGATTTTCTATTTCTAATATACGATTTTCTAGTAGCACACTTTCCTGCTTTCATCAGTACCTGCAGCACGTCTTCAATAAAAAGGTGCCTATAAGGAATTAAGATCCTATCATCCAGGCAGTCAACTGAAGATGATTGATGTTGTGCATCAAACATCCCTGTTCTTGTGTGAGTAGATCCAGTCTGTGAGGAAGATTGTGGTAACTGCCTCTGGCCATTTCCAAAAGATGGGTGAACCACAGTTGCCTCGGCAAGAAGGGAGTCACCACAATGATCTTGGGGGAGTCCCTCTGAATCTTCAGAATTACTCTGGGATGTAAGAGGAAAGGGTAGAAAAGCACAAAGGAGCATGATTATCTCAGGAATAGAAAAGGCATTGGTCTTTCAGGCCTTCTTACATGGAGCTCTGTAAGAGAATCTTGTCAGTTGAATGTTCAGAGAAGAGGTAAAGAGCTCTATTTTAGGAACTCCCCACAGCTGGCTCAAATTTTGGAAAACCCCCTGATCTAGTTTCCCTGCACAGTTCATCTGCCACACAGTTTTTTCTAACAGAATGTAGGATGCTTGTACGGTGAGATTGTGCTATAAGGCTATATCCCAAACTAACATGGCTAGTCTGCAAATGGGGTACGACATAGCTATCCCCTGTTTGTTGATGTACCACATGACTGTGGTATTGTCTATAACAACTTGAAGAGGTCCCAGGAACCAAAGAAGATTCAGGGAGATGACTGCCTTGATCAGAGCAAACATCTCTGATATTCATGTGCTTGCATCCGTCCTTGGTTTCTCACACAACCTGCGCATTTATCCCTGTTGAAATCGCTCCCCAAGCAAAGTTTGAGGTGTCTGTGGTGACTGACTAGTTTGGAACAGGGACGGTTGTAGAGGAAATCTGGATAAAGTTATACGTTGTCTCTGCCAAATGATTTCTCTTCTGACAAACCTCAGCACTGGAATTTGAAAAGACAAAGGATGTCAGTGCTGGGACCAGACAGACTTCAGATACCACTGCATCTTTCACATTTGGAGTCTTCCAGGGGTATCATGAGAATCATAGAAGCCATGAGACCCAAAATCCTGAGGTATTCCCTCAAAGTGACATATCTGAGTGGAAACCCTTAGACATAGATCTATTTATAGATCTATTTTTCCTGGGGAAGAAAAGCACTGTCGACTGAGGTGTCTTGTTGACATCACAGGAACACAATCCTGTGTGAAGGAGTCAAGAAAGGCTTTTGAATATTCTATTGGACTCCTAGCTTGTGTAAGAGATCTCTCACCCAAGAAAGAGATTCCTGACCTTTTGGAAAAGACTCTACAAAGAGAGGCAAGTCATCTAAACATGGAAAAAATGTAAATACCCTGTAGCCTGCAATGAACTACAACTGGAGCCAGACACTTTGTGAACACTCTTGGTGCAGTGGACAGTCCAAAGGTAAATCAGATAACTGATTATGTGAGCCAAACAAACAAAACCTTATGTCTGAGGTCTGGAAGAATAGGGGTGTGATAAGCATCTTTTAAGTCTAGTGTAACCAGGAAACATGAAAAAGGAAGAAAAGGTAACAGGTTGGGAAGTGACATCATCATTAATTTGGACACCATCAGAAACAAGTTCTGTAAAGAAAGATCCAGAACTGGTCTCCAAGCATTTTCTCTCTTTGGCACCAAGAACATCCTTGAATAAAAATCCTTCCCCACCTGAGAAGCAGGAACTGGTTCTATCACTCCTTGAGATAGCATAACATGGGGAACTGGAGAAAAACAAGAGAGTCTAATGTGGATTATGTGGAATGACCCCCTGGGAAGGGGGAATCTCCTTCCACCACCATCTGCAACCTTGATGAATGATCTGCAGAACCCATGTGTCTGAAACTATTTGTTGCCAAAGAGAAAAATGGAGTTTCAGACTTTCAGAAAGAAAAAAAGGACCAAGATACAGGGATGGAGGGCCAAGGTGTTTTGAACAGTCATTCAGACATGTTAATAACATAAAAGGAAGCAAGGATGTCCAGCAAAGAGGTGGCAGGATTGTGTGAAAGAAGATCTGCGACAGTCAGGCATGAGTGTCGAAGAAGGCAGGAGTGTAGCATTGAATAGAGAGAGATAATGACAGCTAACACGATTCCCCGACCCAATGTAGAAAATAGGAAAAAGGGGGTTGATGATGATGATATTTCAGATGTGTTATACTGTTCTTTGTTATGGGAGGTTCAGGGCTTCTTTTTGGAACCCCCTTGCCATTTCTTCTTAAATGTCTGCTTACCTGCATTTTGTTGAGACTGTTTATTCTGCTTTTTGCCAAAAATGGATGAGGAGGTAGAAAATCCCTTAGACAATTTGGAAAAGGAGGGTTGAAAATTTTAGAGATTCCCTAGATCAGCTTATCCCCTTCATCACATTCATGATCACCTCTGCATCAGAAGTGCCAAAAGCTAAATCTATCCAAAGGGGAATTAAAATCTCATTTTTATCATAATCTGGGAGGTTCTGAGAATGCAGCCAAGTAAACCTCCTCAAAACAGTACCAGTGACCACAGCCCTAGAAGAAGTATCAACAGAGTCGTACACACACTGCTCACAAAGAGTAATGAATTGTGCAATAGAAGAAACTAAATTATTTAAAGCAGATTTTGTTTAGATTTTTTTCAAACAAGAAGAAACTGCAGATAAAACATTCCTCATACTTACATAATTAGTTAAAACAAACTAACATATCAGCATGACAATTCAAAATTCTAAAAATCAAAGCTGCAGAAGTATACACTTTTCTCCCATACTTACCAAAAATTTTCCCATCCTTATCAGAAAGAGTACGATTGGAATTAACTAAGTGTTTAAAAGCAGTGGGATCAGCTAAAGTTCTATCTTTTGGGTTAGATTTGGAAGTAGTGTATGAACAAGTAAAAGAATGAGGAACTTTATACATCCTATCTACCTTTTTAGGGGCAGATGGCTGACAATGAAAGTTGCATGCAGTAACATACACATCCTCTAAAGTAGACAGAACAGGATAAATGAATGTAGGTTATGGAAATTCCTTATGTAACACACAATATTTTCTGAGGGACTGTGAAATCTCAGCGTTCTCCAACTGAAAACACTTGCAAATTCTAGGAACAAGTATGAATCAGAAATGTATGTAGAAAACCCTGTATCTGTTCCTTCATCTTCATGTTCAGATCCAGAATCTTGAATCTCTTCAAGAAAAGAGTCTTTCTTTTACCAGAAACTACTTTACAAGGAGGCTCAACAGCCTGAATTAAACTCTGAGCCAAACCTAGTACACTACTCCTGTCTAAGGAAATATGAGGAGGAGTACACACATGCTTGGCTTTCTGTTTCTTTTTGACAGGAAAAAATGGGGCCATCCATATTACTAATGGCAACAGCAGCTTCCCCAGGGATGGGCACAGCATTCTGACACAACAAAGAAGCCTTACCTGTTTCCTCCCCCAGGACCAACAACAATGGTTCTCTCCCTTGCCCACTGAAGGAACATCAACAGCTGCAGAAGACATGGCGTAACCCAGTCCACAGTGGATGTAGGTGCTACACCAGAGGGTCTCAGAATAAAAGATGAGTGGTCTGAGGTACAACAAATGGGCACAGCAGAGTTATGCACCAGCAAGTGAGACAAACTGTTAGCCTGCTGTGCTGACAAAGGCTGTTTGTTTAACTTTTTCTTTTTGTGGCTGAAAGAAGGACCGACCACGGGGCCAGTAGTCTGTTCCATAATTAAGGTAAAAATGGTGCCTTTTTCATGGGGAAGACAAGCAGGGTAAAAACTACAAATCTTTAAAAGTTTTTTTTTTTTCACAGAAAAACAAAATAAACACTTTAAAACACTTTGACAGCCCCCTCTAAAAAGTAAACAAACATAATTTCTCTACAGAAAAAATGGTTTTCAGTTACTTTACACAACTTATTAACTGACATGAAAAAGAAGTGCTACAGTTTAAAAGTATGATAGTCTTGTGACAGTTCATTAAAGCATGACTTCTAGCTTTAAAACAACTTTCTTGAAGAGGAAAGTGATAAAACACAAACAATACTTAGAAAATGGATTTTTTCCCCAAAGGAAACTTCTCTGCCCAGCAAGGAACAGCACTAAGCTGACCAACAATCTACTCTTCAGGCAGCAGTAAAGCTCTGAAGGGCTTGGTGCACAAACATATCTTTTAGTCAGCTCATCTTGAGCTATATGACAGTTTGGGAGCATGGAAGGTGCTCTGAAGCTTTGGAAGCTGCCTGGCTGTTATATCCTTGGTAGGATATAACCCATACAGCTAAGGCTACTGCAGTAAGTATTTGACTACTAGTGTTTATAAACCGGACAGGCATATTGCTCAAGAGCTTGATAAAAACACTCACTTACAAGAACTGCTAATCTGAGTGTGAACCTGTAACTTTTTAACAAGCAACAGCAATGCTATCTAGCAAATAAACAAGGTTTATGACTGCACTTAATATCCAAAGAACTTACAAATTACAAAAGAGAAGGAAAGATGTATGTTAATTAGTGCAAGCACAATGTATCTACAGTCATTTTAGTTTAAACAACTTCTAACAAAAAAACACAAATTACTTATTAGCACAAGTCATGCAAAAACTGTAAGTACTTATCACTGCCTTATGAAATCACTTCAGAACATTAGTTTCAAATAAAGTCACAAAACATTCATGAAGTGAAGCCATCCTAAGTGTATCTAATCCAGTCAAATGGCAGATGACTCCTGGGGATACAAGCCCAATGCAGCACAGACCAATCCCTATATATTACATATGCAGACAATCACTGCTCATAGGCTGTATATCATTACTCATCAATGATTCTGCATCTCGGCTATTCTCAGAGTAATCTGCACAACCACTGTCTGTCTCCTGATGGACAGATGAAAAGTCAACAAGCAAAGGAGAGTAGTAGTGCTGAAATTGAATTCATCTTCAAGTCTTGGTATCTTCGCGAGGTGGGCCCAGTTTTTCACAAAATCTCACCAAGGCGACACTGATAAATACACTGTATTTATATAGCATATATCATGGACAGAAGTAAATCAACAATATAAAAAGATAGCTGAGTGCACAAGACCCAGGATAAAAACGTGTCCAATCCTGGTAAGCGCACTGGTGCCAGGACTGGAAAAAATTACAGTGTAGAATCCTCAAAATACGGAAACATTCCTACAATGGGGCCAGGTCAGGCTCAGGAGGAGAATGCCCCCCCCCCTCCCCCCAGTTGCAGAAGGAAGTAGCAGTCCACTAAAACAACAAAAATTGATTGGCCAAAGAAGACCCATAAAGACTATATAGAGTGGACTACTGAGGATAAGAAAGAAATTATGTACTGTTACTATTATGTAAGAAGCCCAGAATTTCCAGACATAAGATATACAAAACTATTAAGAGAGAAATTAGGGAAAAAAAATACTTCTGCAGGAAAAACTGTCAGAAGTTACAAATAAAAACTTGCGTTCATTAATATAACAGATTTTTGAAAAACAGTATATAGATCAAGAAATTTTGATCTCTTTGGAAAAAGAAGCATCTAAGGAAGTGAGAAAATATAAACAAAATCTAGAGATATTTGAAAAATATAAAAAAGAAATATGGTCATGGGAAAGAAAGAGATTTGATATGGTGAAATATTTATGTAAAGGAGAAAGCCAAGTTAACTAATATAGAGAAGGCAGTCTCAAAGATATTCAAAGAGAAATAAAGGCAAAGGCATCCAGATATGGAAAATTTCACAATAAAAGGATTAATAGCACAAAGATGTAATTCAGAAAAGACTATTAGTAAAGCAGAAGTTAAAGAAATACAGGTTGAAGTTATGGAGTGCCTGCAAAGTGAAGGATTTAATGTAGGTGGTCTAAAACAGACTACATCACAGCATGATGGAGTGAGCCCCCAAAATAAGGAAAAACAAGAAGATTAGTTGACATGTGAAGAAGAAATATGGACAGAGGAAAGGAAAATAGATTTAATATGGTGTAATATTTATGCAAAGGAGAAAGCAAAACTAACCAATATAAAAAGAGCAGCACCAAAGATATTTGAAGAAAAATATAGGGAAAGGAATCCGGCTATGGAAAAGTTTACAATACAAAAAAATTAGAAGACTAAGAGGACACGTAGAAAAACAGATTGGTAATGGAGAAATCAAAGAAATGGAAATTGAGGTTATGGAACAGCTGCAAAGAGAAGGATTCAGTGTAGTAAATCGAACACAGAAAGCACCACAACAGGATAGGGCAATGGATATCCAAATTAAGGGGAAACCAGTGGAACAGGAAGCAATTGGTCAGGTGCCATATCAAGATATTTTGGAGCCTTCCACAGGAAACCAGTATAAACATTCATTTGAAGCTACACAGCAAGGAAAGGAACAGGAAACTCTGATGCAGTCAATGCTGAGGATTGATAGGCCAGTGAGTTCCCATGTCACAGAATAACAGATGACACAGGATGAAATTGAAGAGAACGTGCCACAGGAAGATGCTACAGAACTTTCTATAGAATACCAGCAGGAAATGGAAAACAAGGGATATGCCCTCAGTATGGAAGAAAATGAGTTAAGAGAAGAGTTGCTTGATTTAATAAGCAAAGACAGATATATCAAGATCAATGAGAGAAATAGACTGCAGAAGGTTAATAAAACCCCAAAAGTCAGAAGCTTGATAAAACAAATGAACACAGTAATTAGGACTGTCTACAGAGATCCATGCAGTATAACAGAAGTAAACAGAATATATTACTGTGCTGCTAAATTAATAACTGATAAAGTTCTACCACAGGAACACAGGGTAGCTAGGGAAAAGAGGGGGCAAAAGCGAATACCATCATGGAAATATTGAACAGAGAAAATTAAAAAGCAGCTAAGACAAGAAGTGTCATTGTTAGAAGACTATAGAAGAGGGAATAGATCAACAAAAATACTAAAAGATAGATGCGATAAAAGCAATGCGCAGTATTAGAACAGACCAGGATCTATTATGCACTATTGGAGATAAACTAAAAATTTCAAAACAGGCAGAAAGACTTAGAAGATACAAAGATAAATATAAGGGAAAAGCACAAAATAAGCAATATGATGACCCAAAAAAGTTTTATAGAAAATTGGGAAATAAGGTAAAAGGAACTGAAAGGCTGCCAAAAAAAAGGCAGTAGATGCATTTTGGAGAAGTATCTGAAGATACTGTGGAACATAACAAAGATGCTAAATGGATAGAAGAAGTAAAAGAAAGAATAAGAAGTTAAAGGTACAGGATATGAAATGGGATGAAATAACAGCCAGAGCAATTGAAACAAAGTTGAGAAAAGCCTATAACTGGAAAACCCCAGGCCCAGATCCAGTACCTAACTTTTGGCTTAAAGTATTAACTTCTTTGCATGAGGATTTAGCCATGAGTAAGAACTATTTATATGCACACCCCGAACACACACCACACCGGTTAACAACAGGAAAAACAATGCTCTTACTTAAGAGTAAACCTACAAGCTACCCTAAAATTATAGACCAATAAGTTGTCTTCCAACGACGTATAAACTATACACGGGAATTGACGCCGACAGAGTTTATAGTGATTTAGAAGAAAACTCAATTATGGCAGTAGAACAAAAGGGCAACAAAAGAAAGTAAGATGGAACAAAGGATCATTTGTTGTTAAACAAAGTTATAGTGGAGAACTGTAAGAAGGGGAAGAATCTAAGTATGGCATGGACTGACTACAAAAAAGCACTTGATAGTATCCCACCATTCATTGATAAAAGAGTGCTTAAAAATGTATAAGATACACCCTACACTTATTGAATACTTTACTGTAACCATGAAACAGTGGCAGACCACTCCGAAATTAAGCCATGATAAAGGACAGATTATTAACCCAGGGATAAAAATTCAAAGGGGGATATTGCAGGGTGATTCTTTGTCACCGTTGCTATTTTGCCTTGCCTTTAATCCATTAAGCCGTTTACTTAACAGCTTAGGTCATGGCTACAATCTGGTTCCTAGAAAACAACAAAGCCTAAGGACTTCTCATCTTCACTTTGTCGATGATTTAAAACTGTATAGCTCATCAGATGAGCAACTGAAAGCACAGCTGCAGGTTGTCAAAACTTTTTCAGATGATATTGGAATGTCATTGGGTCTTGATAAATGTGCAAAAGAAACCTTTAAAAAAGGAAAACTGTAGCACCAGGAAAACATTAGTTTGGGACAAGAATGTGATATAAAAGAACTTGAGCAAGAGGGAGTGTGTAAATACTTGGGAATTGAAGGATCAGCAATAAAACATGAACAAATGCGAATAAAACTCAGTAAGGAGTACTTTAGAAGACTTAAATTAATTCCGAAAACCAAGCATTACCATCTAGGAAGAAGATCCAAGCTATAAATCTATTTGCTCTTTCTTGTCCTAACTTATAGTTCTGGAGTGACTGACTGGCCCCAAAAAGTGTTTGATAGACTTAGGGTTCCCACCTGTCCCACTTTGCGAGGGACAGTCCCTCTTTGGGCAGCTGTGCCCTGCAAAAAAATTGAAAAAAACAGCAAATGCCCTGAGATTTTAGGACAAAAATATTTCCTATATTTTCTTTAATAAAACAGTTATTTTGTGTCTAAAACACCTAAATGTTATAAGAAATAGAATAAGCAATTCAAATGCTATAACAAGTTTTTATTTTGGCAAAAAATGAAGTTCTGTCCTTTGTATTGGCCATGGGTATGTTTTGCCCTGCAAAATCTGATGGCTCTACAAAAAAAAGTCCAACTTTGGGCATTTGAAAAGGTGGCAACCCTAGATAGACTGGAAATTAAAACAAGAAGGATACTTCATGCTCACCAAATGATTTATAAAAATCAGTGTATACCAAGATTATATATATTCCCAGTTTCGAAGGTGGGATGGGCCTCCTTGAAACTGATTACATGTATAGATCTGAAATTGTGCGACTCCACGCACATCTACTGTCCTCACAAGATCCAAATGTAGTGAAAGTTTTGAAACATGAGAAGAATAAATCTTAATTTAGCAGAAGCATATCGATGTAAAGCAGGAATGGAAGTCAAACCAGAAGTAGATAAAAGCCAGGTAGCAACTGAATGTGCTAAAAAACAAAAGAAAGAATATAAGGTGAAGGACCAGATGAGAAGGCAAGAAGTGGAAAAAACAAATATAGTTGCAAGTATAGAAAACTTCTGGAAGAGTCACATGTTGATCAAGAACGAACACAGGAATGGTTAAGGAGAGGTGAATTCACATAAGAAATGAAAGGTTAATATTGGCAGCCCAAGATAGTGGGCTATGTACACACTGGTTTACAAAGTCCACTGAACATGTGGGAGAAATAGACATATGTAGGTTTTGTAAAACTGAACTGAAAACATTCACACACATTGTTGCTGGAATGCGATACAGTAATGGCAGAGGGACTGTATACTGAAAGGCATAATAATGTGGCGAGACTAACACTGGAGATTGTGCAAACATTATGGTATCGAAGTGGCTGAAAAACACTGGAAACACGAGCCACAAAGAATCATAGAAAATTATGAAGTTTATATCACATGGGATCATCCAATACTTTTAGTTATGTACTTACCATAACTTCGGATGTATGGGATCCATCTCGCCTACATTCATAACTGATGGCCAACTAATACACTAGCACGAAGTCTCTCATTGGCTGGGCTACTCCCTATCCCAGGATGCACTACACCTGCTTCCCCAGATCTTGTTTGTTCGCTTTCATACATCCATGCAAACACAGAAAAACTAGTAGTCACTACAACCAACTAAGGTTCTTCAAGAAAGATCTCCAAATGGGACTACAGCTCCTCTAAATCCGAATGGAAGGGGGAAGGAGGGTGGGTACTTATGAATGTAGGCGAGATGGATCCCATACATCCGAAGTTATGGTAAGTACATAACTAAAAGATGTAATGGGATCCTATCTCGCCTACATTCATAACTGATGGGACAGCGTCCCTAGCACCTAAATCCCGGGTAGCTCATTGGAAAACACTCCTGAGAACTGTGGAACCAATGGAAGCCCTGCCTCGAGAAACCACATCCAATTTGTAATGAGAAATGAAAGTGTGCGGAGAAGTCCAGGTTGCCGCAGCACAAATATCATCTATAGATAATTTGGAGTGAAAAGCTACAGAAGTAGCTATTGCCCTGGTAGAATGAGCCTTGACTGGAAAGGGAAGCTCTTTGTTAGCCTGTGAATAAATAAAAATGATACAATCTTTAATCCATTTAGCTATGGAGGTTTTTGCTACTGGTTGACCCAATTTGTTCATTGCAAAGGAAACAAACAATTGATTTGATTTCCGCGTGTGAGCGGTTCTATTCAAGTAGAAACGCAGTTGTCTATGGACGTCCAATTGATGCAAGATATATTCTGCGTTATTAGAGAACTCTGGGAAAAACACAGGGAGCTCTATAGTTTGTTGAATACAGAAGGAAGAGGCTACCTTTGGTAAAAAGGAGGGGTTTAATTTCAAAGAAACTCTATGCTTGTGAAAAATCAAATAGGGAGGATCAGAACAAAGAGCTTGAAGTTCTGAAACCCGCCTGGCGGAAGTTATGGCCACTAAAAAGGCCGTTTTCCAGGACAGAAATTTTAAATCGCAGGTAGCAGCTGGTTCAAAAGGATGGGCAGTTAGGGCAGCAAGAACCATATTCAAGTCCCAAGGGGGGACAGGGTGAGATATTGGAGGCCTAAGGAGCCATGCTCCTTTAAGGAAAGCCTTACAAAGTTTGTGAGACATCAATGAAGGTTCAAAGGAAGCATGAAAATTAGAGATAGCCACTAGCTGAACCTTAATGGTAGAAACTGAAGAGCCCAACTGAAAAAGGGAGGCCAGGAAATTCAGAACCTCCGATACTGGTGCAGTAAGGGGGTCTATACCCCGTTCCTGAGCCCAGAAGGCAAACCTTTTCCATTTGCTGGAATAAAGTTTGACAGTGGAAGGTTTATGAGAAGAAGACAATATGTGGATCACGTCCGGAGAAAGAGAATTGTCTCGGACTAAGGATGGAAGTGGAGTAACCATGCCGCCAACTTCAAGGACCTGAGAGATGGGTGAAGCCGTCCTGACTGATGAGTCAACAGGTCTGGCACCGGGTCCAGAAACCATGGACCCTCTACCGCATGCCTCTGTAGGAAAGGGAACCAAACTTGACGAGGCCAGTGCGGGGCAATCAAAATCATCTCACTCTCCAGGTAAATGGCCTTCTGTATTACCCTCGGTAGGAGGGGAAACGGAGGGAAGGCGTAAAGAAGACCGGGGGGCCAAATGTGGGTCAGAGCATCCCTGGGAATCTGTCCCTGGGAGGGGAACAGCATGAAGAACTCTCTGCATTTCGCATTGTGAGGGCTGGCAAACAGATCGCAGCAAGGGAGACCCCATTTGTCGAAGATTTTCGCAGCTACTCTCTGGTTGAGGGACCACTCGTGGGGTAAAAGAATGGTTCTGCTTAATCTGTCCGCAATCACATTGGATTTCCCCGGTATGTGCGTTGCCATTAGAAAGCGGTTGGTAGCTACCGCCCAGTGCCAAAGTCTCATGGCTTCTCTGCACAGTGGGTAAGACCTGGTTCCACCTTGCTTGTTTATATACCAAACCACCGACATGTTGTCGGATAGGATAGCAATCGGACCTTGTGGAAGAGCGTGATGGAGAGCTTGAAGTACCAAGTGTACCGCTCTCATCTCCAGGATATTGATATGCAAATGCGTTTCCTGGATTTGCCATGTGCCTTGGACTGACCTGTCCAGGTAATGACCCCCCCACCCTACTTGGGAGGCGTCCGTAGTCACAGTGGCAACGGGACGTTGAGGAATAAAGGGTCGCCCTTGGTTGAGATTGGATTGGAGAAGCCACCAACGCAGATCCCGACGGCAACTCTCCGTGATCATGACTAAATGGTTCAAGGGAAGTTCCTGATAGGACCATTGAACCGACAGAAGCCATTGTAATATTCGCATGTGAAGTATGGCTAAAGGGACTAAGAGTATGGTTGACGCCATCGAACCCAACAGTTGTAGAATCCGATGGGCCTGGGCTCTTAATAGGGGAAGACAGGATTTGACTTGATTTTGTAGAACCTGAATTCTTGCTGCCGGTAAAAAGGCGCGCATTCTTTTTGTGTCTAAGTCTGCACCTGTAAAAGTAATACGCTGAGATGGCTGTAGTACAGATTTTTGCCAATTGAACGTAATCCCCAAGAAACGGCCCAAGGTGAACGTGGCGTTGAGCGCCTGGAATAGTAGATGCTCGGAGGTGGCAGTAAGGAGCCAGTCATCTAGGTATGGAAACACTTGGAATCCCAGACTCCTCAGGTGAGACAGACACTTGGTGAACACCCTGGGGGCTGTGGTGAGACCAAAGGGCAGTGCTCGGAATTGGAAATGACTGACTCCGAGGCGGAAGCGTAAGTGTCTCCTGGACTCTTGAGCTATCGGAATGTGATAGTAAGCATCCTGGAGATCTATGGAGCACATCCATGCATCTTTCTCCAGCAAAGGAAGAATAGATTGAAGGGTGACCATTCGGAATTTGGACTTTTGCACAAAACGATTCAATGAACTGAGGTCCAAAATGGGCCTGAAGTCCCCTGTCTTTTTTGGTACCAAAAATAATCTTGAGTAAGTTCCTGATCCGATCTGGTCGGTGGGGACAGGCTGGATGGCTCCTTTTTCTAGCAGCTTTGAAACCTCTATTGCTGCCTGATCCCGCTGACTGGGTGGTACGTCCGGGATTTCCCTTAAGGAAAGGGGGGTTTTGTTGAAGGGGATGATATATCCTCCGGTAATAATGCGAAGCACCCACTGATCACTTGTTATGGATTTCCAAGCTTGTGGGTGCACCGCAAAACGACCCCCGACTGGCTCCGGAGTTGCACAGTCGGGCAACAACTCAGGGACGCTGGTTGTATGAAGAACCACGAAAGGAGTCGCGGTCTCCAGAGTTACGGGGGCCTCTGCCACCTCTGGGGCGGCGTCTTCCAGAATCCCCCCCCCCTGCCTCTGGAGGGGGAATCACTGGGTGGAGTAGGGAAGGACTTCTGAGATTTTCTGAACCACATTTTCCCTCCTCTCTGAGCCTTGGGGTAAGGCCTAGAAGGAGTGGAAAAACGGGCCCCAACGGCAGTCAGAGTCTTGCCCTCTTGCTCGCACCGAGTTAGTGTGTCCTTCACCTTGGGTCCAAACAAAGATGACCCATCAAAGGGGGCGTCGGCGAAGGAAGACTTGAAGGCCTCCGCGAATGAACACAAGCATAACCAGGCGTGTCTCCTTAGGGCAACGCCTGTTCCCGCTGCTCTACTCGCCCCTTCGGCCGCATACAAAATGAGCCTCATGGACGAGTTAACGATGGATAACAGGGTAGTCATCTGGGCGCCAACAGTCGGGGCCAGCGCCTCAGGTAGATTACCAGTGAGGGAGTCATTTAGCTCTTTAAGGAGGTCCCTTTGGAGCCTAGTAAAATGACATAAATAATTCAGCGACCGTAGGGTAAAGGCCGCTGAAGACAGGGTACGCTTCCCGTACCTATCCATGCTCCTGGAATCCTTATTAGGAGGATGGACAGACGTTGAAGCCTCTGCCACGTCCTGCTGTGTGGCAGAAGCCACCACCATAGCATCTACAGGCACACCCTTCGTCAGAAATTCCTTCTGGGGGGGGGGCTGACAGAAACTTATTGGGTCTCGCAGGCACCGGTTCCACAGAATCAGGGTGTTCCCACGCCCTTCGAGAAACCAAATCAAGGAGTTCATCGAAGGGCGGAGACACCCAGGAGGTGGAAGGCTGGGCCCCAAAGGCCTTGAGGAAGACTGACTCCTCAGCTGAAGGGGTTTTGGCCTGCCAATCACCTCTCTGTCTCAGAATCTCCAAGATATCTGAGAAAGAGATATCATCCGAAGATGATTTGGGGGACCCTTCTGCGTCATCGAGGTCAGTATCTGATGTAACAGACTCATCTTGGGAGTCTACGTGCTTCCTCTTGCACAATTTCTTCCGTGAGGGTTCGTCCGAAGCAGTTTCGGACGGACCTCCCGGAAGAAGGGAACCCCCGATGGGGGTATCCTCAGGCCCTGGGGCCCCGCTGCCGGGGGACTGCAACACAACAGAAGCACCAGTCTCCAAGTCTAGGGACGGTGAGGTAGAAGCCTGCTGAACCGGCAAAGGCATGGCCAGCGTGCTCCTCATGGCCTCAAAGGCCGGACCTCCAGACTCCATGGAGGTCACTGGTCTAGAGGCCACGATGGTACTGGGAATTCCAGCAGCCAATCCTCCGAGGGGAAGACTAGGCACCGAAGCACCCAATCCCAAAGTGTTCCCCTCGAGCCCGGCTGAAGAAGTCGCAGTACCAAACCCTGAACCGGAGGACAGGGTAGGAAGCACAGTCGGAACCGACAGACCTCGAAGGGGTCTCGGCTCCGACCGTATGGCTCCGCTTTGCTCCACCACCACCGACTCCAACGGCTCCGAGGAGGTTGGAGGAGGAATCGAATGTGTTGGAGGGGGGATCGGCTCCGAAGCCAACTGGGCTGGAGCCGAGACCATTTTAGCAAAAACTGGAGACTGGAAAAGCCTCTGTATCATCCTATCCAGATCCTGATCAGACAGTCTCGAAGATTTAGAGGAGGTAGACCGACGAGAAGACTTTCCTCTCGGCTCCGAGAGAGTAGGGGACCAGCTCCGAAAAGGCTCCAACACTATCGGCGCCGGTTCCACCACAGCATGGACCACAATCGGTGCCAAAGGAGCTTTCTTCGGAGCCGAGGGGGAAGAGTCTGAGCTGCACACCTCCACCGGCTCTGAAGCCATTGGAACCGATGGAGGTGATTCACCTCTCGATACTCCAACCTGCGGCTCCGAAACTAATGGAGCCGAGGAAAGAGGTATCGAGGCAGACCCTTCGACCCTCGGCCCCGAAGTCAGTGGAGCCGAGGAAGAAGTCGTCAATTTTTGCTTTTTAGTAGTCTGTTCCGACGGACTTGTCGGAGCCGACGATCTTTTCTTTTTGGAAGCAACAGGAGGATCTAAGGCTTCCTCAAAGGAGGGTTTAATAAGCCCTTTCAGTATCAGTTTGTTTTTGCGTTCTTGAAGAACCCTAGAGGAGAAAGCATGACAGACACTACATGTCTCCTGTAGATGTTTCGGCCCCAAACAATAAACGCAAATTGAATGGTTGTCTGTAATGGACATTTTGTAATTGCACCGAGTGCATTTCTTAAAGCCTGACTTCTGCTCTTTTGACATAATACAGGTTCCCTCGTACAAGCAATAAAAATATATTAACTGAAGAGCGCGAGACACAAGGCACGAGAACTGAGAGGAAAAATTACCTCAGACAAGAACACAGTGAACAGACGCAGAACAAAACAAGTTCAGCGGCCCAAAGCCCTCTAATTTAAACGGGCTTGGTCCGAAAAAAAAAACAATTAACAATAATAACACCACTTAAAACAGCACTCAAAGGTAGGGCAAAGGCCCTCTAACTTAAACGGGCCTTGCCCGACTGCAAAAATAAAGTACCAGAAATCACTTGACACACGCAACTGAAGATATAACAAATTTACAAAGAATAGCTGTTAAAACAGCTGTTTTATTAATATATATAGAAAAAACCCAAGGTCAAAGACCAGTAAAGGTAAAGAAAAGGACCACTTAGCTCCAGCCAAGTCGAGACCACGTCCAGCTTGTAAAGCGGCAAACGAGATCTGGGGAAGCAGGTGTAGTGCATCCTGGGATAGGGAGTAGCCCAGCCAATGAGAGACTTCGTGCTAGTGTATTAGTTGGCCGAGTCGGAGCCGATGGATCGGCTCCGAGCCCATCAGTTATGAATGTAGGCGAGACAGTATCCCATTACATCCAACAGTTAAAAAGATAGATGCTAGAAAACCGGATATAGTGGTCCAAGAAAAGAAGACAAAAGTAGCATTGATCATTGAAATCGGCAGACCTAGTGACTACAGTGTCTTGCGTACAGAGAGAGACAAAGTCATAAAATACCTTGGTCTGCAGGCAGAAACGAGAGCCATGTGGAAGAAAGATACCCAGACAGTTCCGATAGTAGTAGGAGCAACTGGTCTTATAGAAAAGAATTTACAATCGTATTTAGATATGTTACCAATTCATGTAACACCATAAGAACTGCAGAAGGAGTCATTACTGGGCACATTGCGGTGCTGAGAAGAGCACTTCTGGCTAACATCAAAGAGTGAAACAATACTAATTTCATGATCTTTAATCGTACTTTGACTTAGAAATGGGGTCCATTCCCATCATAGTATTTGAAACCTAAAAAACTTGGAGAAATTAAAAAAGAGAAGGACAATAAAATATTATCCTCACATGGAAGACTTTAGGAAAAGGGGATTCCCATGTCTCTACCTCCTACCTAGGGACCTACTGTCATCTGCCATAAAAGACAATAAGCAAATGTCAGGGGAGTACTAACTGTTAGGCAAAAGGTCCCCTAAAACTGGGGTGGCACATACCATAGGTGGTGTCAGTTCACAAAAGGCCTACTGGGGTCTTTTACTGTCATTATTCTGAGTACTAATGTTGTATACTTTTTTATGCTCATAAAGATATATTCCACCACATACTGAAAAAATTATGCACAGTCTAACTTCATAGCACATCAAAGGTCCACCTGATGAGTGAGTGAACCTATGGAAGTCACGTAAATTCTCGCAAGCAAGCCTCGATGAAGGAAGATTCCTTAAGCTGGAGCTCAAATGCCAATGGACTCGAGTTTGTTATATGTGAACAGACCAGTTGAAATGCCATCCCGGGTGCTCAAATGTAGGATGGATGGTGATACAATGTTGAGACTCATCACCAAAGATGTCTGCTGAGGGGGGTACTTCTCATGCTTCCCACAATCTCTCACCAGAAGAGAGAGACAGCAGGTGATCATCAGAGGGATGAGCCTATAGGATGAATCTCTTGGCTAATACCCAACCTTCAGTTACCTTATCTTCTCCCTTCTATCCATTCCGGTCCCAGGATTACAGCAGTGGCTCCTCATACCACTGCCTAAGTGACCCAACTTTCTTATGGTGATGCAGATCACTAGCTTTTCAAACCATCTTCATCTTGTCAACAAGTTAACAAACAAATCAATTTTTCACAATGTATGCCTCACCCCAGCAATATGGGAAGTTCCTATAACAGGTAATGGCTGGTTATCAAGTGCCTATTGGAACACATAAAAGGTCTGTGATTAGGCAATAAACACAAACTTTCTAACAACATGCAGTAGGAATAAGAATCAACATAAGTGACTGGAAGAAAAAAACAGAAGAGGGCAGTGAAAGAGTGCAGGGTCTAAACAGTTTCAGAACTGTCAAGCAGGGTATATCAAAAGATAAAAGAGTTATCCATTGTAGATGGCTTTCTGTACAATAATAAACACTATCTATAAGACACATGCACCTCCTCCTCATGAAGCACTACAGTTTTTACTTAGCCTCTAAAAGCAAACCAAGCTAACTAGGTAGACCAAAGCAATGCAGATGTGCTGGGGTCTACGACAAAACTATGACAGGTAAACAGTGCTAATTTATGCCCTCCATATTGGCACATGCATCAAACAGTTTTCTGTTTACCTTATCTTCTGATTTGTAGAACACCTTGTGTGGAGACCCAAGAGCACTCACTACTTCCTGGCAAGAATCTCCAAAGTACACAGATTGTTCAAATACCCGCATCTTTGTATCACCCAGTACCCCTGGGCCACAACCTGAAAAGACAAACATGACATTGAAATGCCAATGTAAACGTTTCTGCTGTGAAGTTTTGCTTGTTTGCTGAACCTCTTGCTAAAATCACCTCATTTACATTGGTAAGCACTTAACATACATTTGCTTTAACTATTTAAGTCTTGTTTCTAACTAGGAAAAATGCATCATATATCAACATTTTTCAGCAGTTTATTTTTGTATTACATAGACATGCATTCTTGCGAGGATACAACTTCAAATACAGAAATGCTGAAATACTTATGCTCATTATAATTTCCAAACCATGAATATCTTCAGCATTTATTCCCACTAGATAGAGCTCTTAGCTGGAGAGTCTAAGACTCCACAAATCAGAAGACTTCACTAGAGTCTTAAAAGGACAGGGAATATAGGTGATACAGCTGAGATTGTCAAGACTGATATGGATGTAAATGCTAATCCACAAGTGCAACCACTCCTCCCGCATTAATCACATTTGGTAACAAAAAAGTAAGGGTGTAAAAGTGTAACACATCTACAAATAGATTTACACATCTAATCTAACTACAAAAAATAATGACTTAGAAATCAAGCCGTATGCCTAGACAGCAGAGGAGAGTGATGAGGAGTACATATAATATATGTACATATATGTGTATATGTATATATATATATATATATATATATATACACACACACACACACACACACACACACATATATATATATATATATATATATATATATATATACACACACACACATATATATATATATATATATATATACACACACACACAAACACATTCACACAAACATACATATGTCTATACATGCACACATATACAGCTGTACACATATATGCATACGCACATATGTACCTGCATAAATATCTGTAAACATATGCACAGATATATGTGCAGGTTTAGACCTCATAAACTAGTGATCAGCATCTGTACTGGCTCCCTAATGTGCGATTTCATGCTTTTATTTTTAACAATGAGACTGAGTATCAAAGAGCTTTCTCCCTTTGTCCAGATACAGCAAGCCCAGAGTTAGTATAAGAGTAGCCGGGGGGGGGGACCCCAACATGAAGGGAAGTGGGGTGCCGCCCCACAAACATTTTTTGTGGTGTCTTCTGTTTCTAGACATAACTGTTTTTTGTTATAAAAAAGATTTAGCACTTGCACACACTATATATATGCACGCTTGCACACACACACATACACATGCACTTAGTGGTCACTGACACTTGAAGGTTAAAAGAAACATGACCATCAACTTGATAAGGTGGATATCTTCTGCAGAATAAAAAGGGCAAACCCAATCTGACTTTTTCAATATAATGGCAGCAATATTTCTGTTGGTTTTACACTGGAATTCCTAAAATTAAAAAAGCTTCTGCATTACTCAAGAATTCAAGGCCTAGTTAATAAATGGTCTTTTGACAATTACATCCCTGATGCACTGATTTACTTTTAGAGGCATTAAAATGCAATTTATTTTAATTTGCCTAACTACAAATATTCAAATAAAGTTGCAAAGGATTATCTGTCTTAATGGACTTCGCAATAAGTCTTTCTTTTAAATCATCATAATATCCAGTATACCATACTCAGGAAAATTGTAAGTCAAGTCCATACTATGTAGACAGGGCCTATACCAAAATTAAAAGATCTCTGAGGAACTTCAGTTACTAAAACTCGCCGGCCACTTATGTTGTTATTACATTTAACACTAGCTGAAATACCAGTAAGCAAATTTTAATTTCAATTTACAAGCACACTATTGTGTGAAGTTTTTAAATTAGAATCCAAGGATTTAATAACACAAAGGTTTAGGCATAGCCATACAGATTATATTTACAGAAAGCTTTTATTCATCGGCTCTAATATCCAGACCACTAGTGGTAATGGATTTTTTTAAACAAATCCATGAGTATCATCCTACTGTTTAACCACCAATTATCTTACAAATGATCCAAAGTCCAATGCTTCACTGAAGCTAGCAATATTATTTAACATACTGACTGGTCTGTTATTTTCCATTACACCTGAATTACACCTGGCCTTGCTCTTTTATTAAACATGTTATAAAAGTAAGTAACCAAATTTAACAACTTCTTGATATCCTTTTCATGATACCATCTGAACCAGTCGTCCTGTTTACTTTTAGTTTACCACAATTACGCAGTACTCTGTTTAAACTAATGACAGGTTCAGGAAGATATACTTCACTGTCAAATATAAAGAGTTTTACTGCAAGTTCTGTGAATTCCAAGTCCAAATACGTAAGAAAGGCCATCACATCCTTCCTGAAGGGTGGCAAAGTATTCCCATAACACAATATCCTCTTCTCTGCAATATTTTAGACATTACTATAAAAGTTACTACAAAAATGGAAAAATTAAATGTCTCCCTCGATTATGGAACTTATAAAGATATTGCTAACATTGCATGCCCAAATTAACTGATCACTATTAAGATGAGAACAAATAAGATTGCCTCTGAATATAATAACTGGTTGCAAGTGAATGTGTTATTAGAAAAATATTAATTTATGAATTTTACAACAGTTATGTTAATTAACATACTTACAGATTTTCTTTGAATCATTAGGCTTATTTGTTCTGATGTAGACACTATTCTACATAATTTTATATGATTGTTTGTTCATTTGAATCTTCTTCTTTTGGCTTCCCCTGGTTAGGGGTCGCAACAGTGGATCACCTGTCTGCTCATGATTGGCAGTGGAGTTTTACGGTGTTTGAGTTGCCAGCTCGGCACCCAACCTTCCACAGAAGGCACACACTCACACCTAGGGCCAATTTTAGAGTGTCCAATCCACCTACAGCCTGTCTTTGGGATGTGGGAGGAAACCGGAGCACCCAGAGGAAACCGACGCGACCAAAAGGAGGACATGCAGACTCCGCACAGAAGGCACCCCAGCCGAGAATCGAACCAGAGAACCTCTTGCTGTGAGGTGGCAATGCTAACCGCTGCACCACCGTGGCCACCCTTGTTCATTTGAATGAAAATGTTAAAAAAAGCTGGCAGTCAGCTTTATTTTAATTCAGGAAAAAATTATTACTGCCTATGTCAAGAGTTTAAATTATATACATTTTTATGTTATACTAGATAACAAATTTCTCTTTTTACCATGTGTGCATGTTTTTAAGGAAATGATTGAAGGCTTAGTGTCTGTTATTCTAAGAGTGTATTAGTTCTGGTTTAAGCACTTGAGCTTCGGGCCAGCTTTTTTACATTAAGAAGGTGTGGTCTGCAATCTTGTGGGAGGAGAGGGTAG
This sequence comes from Protopterus annectens, assembly GCF_019279795.1. Taxonomy (NCBI): domain Eukaryota; kingdom Metazoa; phylum Chordata; order Ceratodontiformes; family Protopteridae; genus Protopterus; species Protopterus annectens. Next base: position 242,773,708 of record NC_056742.1, read on the forward strand.
ATTCTGCCCTTCTGAGCTGCGAATTTCTGGTTAAAGGCTTATTGTGCCTGCTTATTTGAACTGTTTCTTTCTGAAATCGGTGTGCCTTGTTTGCTGTACCATAGAATAAATTCAGACCTGCTGAATCTAGCTTTGTTTGTATAATTTGAGCACTAATCCAGACCATCTTTTTTTGGAGAAGGTTCCTCTGCACCCTAGTGGCAGGAGTGTGCAGTTAGAACTTGTCTGATCGAAGACTGCTGGAACAGGGCTCAGCTTTTAGCTTTTTACTGGTTAATTTGTTTAAATCAGTTTGCTCATTTGCTACTGTTATATAAAAAAAGAATACACTTTATGCATCGCCGCTTAGCTAGGGTTAAACTATTCCTGGCGCCATAAAGTCTGCTCTTCAAATTTTCCCTTAGAACTAGCCATTTTTTTTAGTTTTAGCACTCAAATCTGTTTCTTTGAGCTCAGCACTTGTTCAAAACTCGCTGTAAGCACTAAATAAGCTACAAATTACCACAGCACTCAACTTTCCACACTTGTCTAGAGGAAAACAGTTCTTAGTACTTAATAAATAAGCACCTATCCAGGCATGTCTAAGGGTCAGCTCCTGGTGTTTTCTCCTGTGATGAATCTGGGCATCTTGGGGCAATGCAGCAATCGCCTCATGTACACAGACAACCCTCTCCTCCTACCACCCAACACTATAACCTGTGAGAGATGCACTCATATAGCCAAACTGGAAGCAAAGCTCTCTTCACCCAAGACTGGACTAGACAGTCAAGAGGAGAAGGTAAACACTTGCACCACACTCATCACATAGTCCCCTCAAAACCTACACCACCAAAACACACACACAGCAACACAAAACACACACCTACATTCACAGAGGCTCTCAATAAAAATCTGCTCAAGCAACAGAGACCTCCAAAGCAGAAATGCATGCAACCTCCACCCCCCCCCCCAAACACAACCCAAATGAATCACAGCTCACAAACTCAGTGTGCCACTCAACCACAGCCTATAAGGCATAACAACGTACCCAGCACTCTAGTCATAGGTGACTCTACAGTCAGGCACACTGAGGTTCCATTCACCAGGCTAAACAAGGATAAAGTTACTGTCAAGCTGCCTGCTGGGGTGCCATGATCCGCCACATAATACACGCACTCAGGTCATTCCACAACAAGTACAAATATGACTCTGTCATTGTCCATGTTGGTGTGAATGACCTGAGATGTACCTCCCTGGACTACATGAAAAGAGACATGGAGGAGCGCTCCGATCTTGTAGCCCAGGCTGGTATGAACCTAGCCCTGAGTAGCATTCTGCCATCACCCAGAATGATACCACAGTACAAGGACAAAATGATTGACTTCAACAATTGGCTAAGCTTCTGGTGTCATTCTAAGGGGATTCAGTATCTGTCTGCATAGGGTGACATGATCGACAGACCACGATGCTTTGCCAGAGATGGCCTGCACCTGTTACCCTTGGGATTCCAGATACTGGCTAAGGCTCTTGCCACCCGTATAGTGCCTTTTTTAGGCAAGGTTCAAATGACAAATTCACCACCATAACAGGTACATGCAAGCAAAATCTGAGGGTAATGCTAGAAGTCTAAATCTCAAACTGCATTCACTCGAGGTACTCCTTAAAATGGAGAATATCGACATCTGTGCAGTGACAGAGACCTGGTTCAAGGCTGCAGAGAGCACCCCTGCATTACCAGGCTGTAATTCATACCACACCTTTCGGCCACCTAACCTGGACCGAAATACTAAAGGTGGAGGCGTGTCCATATTCATTAAGGATATCCACACCTCCAGGCTAGTTGCTCAGCATAATGCATCCGAGATTATCCAAGTGCAACTATCTCTGGGCAAGACTGCAATCCAAATTGTAACTTGCTACAGATCTCCCACCATGCCCCAGGATTCCAACTCCTCACTTCTTGATACACTGGAAAATATTAGGGTACAACTCAACACCCTAATAATGGGTGATTTCAACTACCCAACCATTAACTGGGAAAACTACTCATGTACCAACTCTTTTGCTCAATGTTTTCTGGGATTCATAAATTCCAACTCCTTGGATCAACTTATCCACAACCCCAACCAGGGGCAGCAATATCCTAGACCTGGTCATTACCAACATGGGCAACCGGTGTTCCACACCAGAGGTCAATTCCTCGTTGGTCAGATCCGACCACAAGCTAATCAGCCTAGACATCCACATCCTGCCCCCACTCCCACCCCCCATTTGGGAAACCGCCGTAAAAAATTTCTTCAAAGCCCACTTCACACTTCTTAAGACAGAAGTGGCAAACCACAACACCCATGCAGACGGACAATAGAGGTACGACTGCTGAATCCTACACAAATGCACTTTATAAGCACTTACACAAGTGCATGGATCGTGCTACTCCTAACAGAACCAAGATGCTATCCTCCAAAAAAAGGAAGCCAATCTGGTGATACCCCGCCATAAACAAACGCTACAACAGAAGAAAGAAACTGTTGCAAAAAAGATTAAAATCCCATGACTGGAAGAACTCCCTGGTCAGCCTCAGTAAGAAGCTGAGATCCCTCATAAAATCCTCCAAAGCTAGTTATGAAAACAAAATCGCCACTGACTCTAAAGACAACCACAAAGGATTCTATAGCTATGTCAAGAATCTCAATGGCAACACTCAGATCTGCTCTGAGTTACAGCACAATGGCACTAATTATACAGAATCAACTGATATTGCCAACATCCTGGCAGATAGGTTCAGTGCTAACTTTACCCCCCATCCCCTAAAGGGCCCATCTCTATACTAGAATAATGCAAAATTCCTGTAATCACAGCTGCACAGGTAAAAAACACACTCTCCAAAGCCAAGAACACAGCATCCATGGGGCCTGACAACATCCCAAGCTGCGTTCTACATGAATTACAGAATGAACTGGCACCCCACCTAAGCACCATATTCAGTCATAGCCTCACCTCAGGCTTTGTGCCCACTGAATGGCGCACAGCGACGGTTATCCCAATCCACAAAGTGGGAGCCACCATGGACCCCGGGAACTACCGCCTCATTAGCCTAACGAGCCTGGTCTGCAAGACCATGGAACTTATAAACAAAGACATTGGTAATCTCCAAACTCTGGACCCTACCCAGTTCGGGTTTGTAAAAGGCAGATCACGTCTCCTAAACCTGACTGACTTCTTTGAAGCAGCACCAAAGCTGTAGACGAGGGTACGGTGGTTCACACAGCCTAGCTAGATCTCGGCAAGGCTTTTGACACCATCCCCCACTCTGGAATTATAGATAAGCTCACTAAACTAGGTATAAATCTCTATGTCACAAGATGGGTTACCAACAGGCTCACTGACAGAACCCACACTGTGAAAGTAGCAGACTCCAAATCCGATTTCAGACCAGTGACAAGTGGAGTACCACAGGGCTCAGTCCTGGGTCCTCTCCTATTTGGTATCTACTTTTCTGAAGTACAGGCTAACACAGAAGGTCTTTGGCTAACGAAGTTCACAGAAGACTGCAAACTAGGAGCCATAACTGAAACTCCTAACGATGTGGACATCCTACAAAAGGGCCTCACTGAGACAGATGCCTGGTGTCAAAGCCATGGCCTCAAACTCAATGCCAAAAAGTGCATTGTCATCCCCTTTGGTAAAAACTCTGTACCCATGAGCTGCCACATAGGTAGTAGTCTACTTAACACCAAAAGTGTGATAAGAGACCTTGGGACACATGTGGACAGAAGTCTCTCCTTTGATAATCGCATCGTCACAGTCCGGAAATCCTTCTACATGGCACACCTCATCACAAAAGGTTTCTCATCCAGGAGAAAAGAGGTCATTGTTTCCCTGTACTCGTCACTCATTAGACCCATTATATAGTACAATGCCCCTTTCGGTATGTACATCACAAGACATCTACAACTGGAAAGGCCGCAGAAATACCTCACAAAGAGGATTACTGGCCTCAAACAGATGCCCTATGCAGACAGTCTCAAAAAACACCCGTTTTACTCCATCGCATATCGCCTACTCAGAGGAGATCTCTGCCTAACATACAAAGCTATGTCAAACCCAGAGCTGTTGGACATGCTCCACTTAAAGAAATCCCAATCTCTCCGAGCTACACGCTCTAGGGACCTAAACCTTGTCATCACAATAAACAGAACATGCTGGAGGGATAGATTCCTGTCCCAGAGACTTCCCATACTCTGGAACACACTACCTACCTATCTATATCAAACACAGCTCCTCATTAGCACTCTTCAAGAAAAATCTTGATGATTGGATGGGAAATAAGAAATTCACCCCGGGGATCACCTCTGTGGCTCTGCTCGACAGGGGCACAGGAAAATAATTTTCTTGGGTGGCGAAAGCCAGGGTACCTTTGTGGCAAGGCTTGTATGGGCCCCTAGGGCCAATAGCCTAGCACCTACCTATGAACCTATGAAATCTTGAAATACTGGAGCCAAATGAATAGAAATGTTGCCTACTTCAGTCTAAATAGATGCATTTTCCTTTCAGACATTTTTTGTTGAAGCAAATGGAGACTATCATAAGAGACTAAACTAACACGGGCCTTACTTGAAGGGAATCATCTTAGAGATTGCATTATTATTGATACAAACTGCAATGCCACATTAATACATTCAACTCAGTGGTGCTAAAAAAAAATAAACATTGATATCTTGAAGACAAACAGGATAGTAAATACTCTTATGACACTAATTTAAGGAAGCGGCTAGTTATGACATGGCATGCAGTCTATAAACCATGTTCTCCTATCCTGATGATAATCTGCACCAAAGCTGATGCCCAAAGTGGTTGGTTTATTTAACTCTTCCACCTATAGGTACAATCTAGTATTTGTGCTATTGAACTCCATTCTTAGGATTGAGGGAGAACATGAAAACTCCATACAGACATTTGCTGGAGGGAACAATTAAACCTGTACCTTGTGCACAGGAGGTGAAGACCTTAACTGTTATGCCAAATGGACAAAGTGTTACCACAAAAACATAGACTAACAAAGGAAAGGAAGGGAATAAGTAAAATGCACACCATGGAAGCACTGTAGAGAGAAAACTATAAAATGACTAAGACATGAAATACTCACTGTTAGAAGAAGGGAAAAAGATAATTACAAGTCTTTAGAAGCAACACAGTATCAAAACAGACAAGCATTTATCTTATACTATTTCCTATAGTAAACTAAAAATATTACCACAAACTGAAAACTTAGAAGGAAAGCAAACAAAGGAAAAGTATAAAACAAGTAATTCATTGATGATTCAAAAAAAGTTTTATAGAGAATTAGGAAGCAAATCAAATGGAACAGAAGTACCAACAAAAAAGCAAGAAATATGTACATTTTAAGAAGTATTTATGAAGGCCCTGATTAATATAACAAGGATGCTGAATGGATAGAAAATTTGAAAGAAGCAGTAAGGGGCTCTAATACAGAGGAGATGAAATGGAATGAAGTAACAGACAGAGAAATTGAGACAAAATTAAGAAAACCTCCTAAATGGAAACCCCCAGGCCCAGACTCAGTACTTAACTTCTGGCTAAAGGTATTAACATTTTTACACAAAGATTTATCCCTTAGTAATAATTACTTATATGCGAATTCCAAACAGACACCAACCTGGTTAACAAAAGGGAAAATGACACTCCTTAACAGCCATCCTAAGAACTAAAGACCAATAAAACTTGTCTTCCGACAACATACAAATTATATATTGGAATTAATGCAGACAGAATTTATGGCCACCTAGAAAAAAAAACTCAATTATAGCAAGAGAATAAAAAGGAAATAAAACAAAAATTATGTGGAATAAAAGATCATCTGTTGTTAAACAAAGCCATAATACAGAGTTGCAAAAAGGGGGAAGAATAAGTATGACAAGGAAATATTACAAAAAAAAAGCATCCGACAGCATAATGAAATGCTTACAGTTGTATAAAATACACCATACAGTGACCAATTACATTGCAGTGATATGAAACAGTGTCAAACCACTTTGCAGCTAAGATATGACAAAGGGAAAATTACTATCACTGGGATAAAAATTCAAAGGGAGATATTGCAGGGTGATTCTTTGTTATGTCTTGCCCATAAGCAGTTAAGCAGCTTACTTAACAGGTTAGGCTACAGTTATACTTTAACTTCCAGAAACCAATCATGTTTAAAGACATTTCATCTACTTTTTTGTGGATGATTTTAAAATTATATATTTCATCAAATGAGGAGCTGAAAGCACATGTATGAGCAGTTAAAACTTTCTCAAATGATATAAGAATGACATCTGGAATTGATAAATGTGCAAAAGCAACATTTAAAACAGGAAAGCAGCAGCACAAAGAAAATATTAACCAGGCACAGGAATATAAATTGAGCAGGAGGGAGTATATACATATTTGGGAACAGACAAAGAGTTGGCAGTAAAATGTGAACAAAGGAGAATAAAGTTCAGTAAGGAATACTTCAGAAGACTAAAGCTAATGCTGAATACTGTCGAACATCTAGGAATAAAGTCCAAGCTGTAACCTAATTTGTACTTAGTGTGACTGAATGGCCCTCAAAAGTACCAAATTGACTGGGCAGAAAAAGAAGAAAAATGCTATATGATTATCAAACAACAAATAAACAATGCATACCAAGATTACATATCATTTGCTCTGAAGAGGGTATGGGCCTCCTTGGAACTGACTACATATAAAGATCTGCAATCATGAAATCCAAACAAAGTGAAAGTTTGAAGTGTGAAGAGAAGTTGTCTAGGATGACATCTTTGTATAATTTAGCAGAAGCATGTCAAAATAAAGTGGCAAGGGAAGTCAAACCAGAAGTGGACAAAACTCAGACAGTAACTGACAGAGCAAAACGGAAGCTGAAAGCACATCTATGAGCAAGAAATGCATAGTCATACCCTTCGGGAAAAACAAGGTTACCCCTAGCTACCATATAGGTGGCAATCCACTGAGCACAGAAGAAGTCATCAGGGATCTGGGGACCCAGGTTGACAGTAGCCTTTCGTTTGACACTCATGTTGCTAAAGTAGTTAGGAAAACCTTCTACATTGCCCACCTGATCATGAAGGGATTCACATCTAGATCAAGGGAGGTCATCGCCCCCTTGTACTCATCACTCATTAGACCTATGATTGAGTACAATGCCCCATTCGGAATGTATCTGACCAGACACCTGCAGCAGCTGGAAAGGCCCCAAAAGTTCCTCACCAAAAGGATAAAGGGTCTCAAAAATATGTCTTATGCTGCCCGACTGAAAGAACTCCAGCTCTATTCAGTTTCATACCGCTTGCTCAGAGGTGACCTGTGCCTGACATATAAGGCCATGTCAAACCCTGATTTGATGAATATGCTTCACCTCAAAAATCTAGATCCCTCAGAACCACAAGGGCGGAGACTTAAACCTTGACACGGTTATTAATAGAACATGCTGGAGGGACAGATTCATCACCCAGAGACTCCCTATGCTGTGGAACAAAATCCCGGTACATGTGAGGCAGAGCACCTCGCTGGCCTTGTTCAAGAGGAATCTTGACCAATGGATGGGGGATCGCAGATATACCCCAGGGATTACTTCAGTGTCACTGCTTGACAGAGGCACAGCAAAATAATAGGCATAGTTTTATTCAAACTAAAGGGGTGGCGAAAGCCAAATAACTATGGGCTAGGCTTATAAATGCCCTTGGGCAGATAGCCTAGTATGAACCTATGAACCTATGAACCTATGAAGAAAAGGACCAGAAGAGTAAGAAAGACAGAAATTGAAAAATCCACAAATATAGTTGCATGCACAGAAAACTTCTGGAACAAGCTCATAATGACCAAAAAAACTGACAAAGGAATGGTTAAGAACTGAACTGAAACCAAAAGATGAAAAGCTAATAATGGAGGTCCAAGACAGTGGGCTGTATACACATTTGTTTACAAAGTTCATGGAAAAAGTGGGTCAAACAGAAAAATGCAGGTTCTGTAAAACAGAAATGGAAACAGTAACAGATCTTTTTACTGGGTGTGATACTCTCATGACTGAGAATCTGTATACTGAAAGTCACAACAATGCAAGAAGACTGTTGCATTGGAGATCGTCAATCCCTACAATGCAGAAATGCAGAAGTAACTGAGAGGCACTGGAAACATAAACCATAAAGCAACATTGACAGTGATGAAATTTATATCATATGAGAACACTCATTATCATCAGTTCAAAAAACAGATGCAAGAAAAACAGATACAGCAGTGCAAGAAAAAAGGACAAAAGCAGAATTGATAACTGAAATTACTACACCCAGCAATTAGGGTGTCTTACCCAAGAGAGAGAAAGTCTTAAAATACTAGGATTTGCAAGTGGAAATGTGTAAGAAAGATACTCAGAAAATTCCAGTAGTAGTAGTATGAGCAATATGGCTAATAAAAGAATTTAAAATTGTACTTGTGTGTGTTACCAGTACATGTAACCCTGTATGAACTGCAGGAGGAGGCAATTCTGGGCGCCCTTGGTTAATATCACAGACTGACGCAATACTGATTTCTTGAGCTTTAATTATGCCCGGCTTAAGAATGGGGTTCATTCCTACCAAGGAAGGGAAACAAATATGCACTTGATGAAATTAAACCAAGACACACCACTTCGTACTGAAGTCGGTCCACACTTTTAGTAAATCCAAGCAATTTCTTGAATTGGTCCATAGTATGGTATGCTAGAAGGCATTCATCATATTAAGCATTACCACTCAAGCTTCTTGTGGCAACAATGGCATGACTCCTGGAGAGTTGCCATCTGAAGCCTGGCATACCAGGTATGTTCACTGAAGTTCCATAACAGATAAAGACCATTCTTTCCCTTTCAAACTAAGAACTAGTAAGAGACAACCCTTTGGCCTCCTCCAACAGAGGGAAAGCTTTTAAAACCACTTTAAGAAGTAGATCTTGGGTTGGTTCTAAGCATTCTGCAGACATTATCTGCTCTCTGTGCAGAACCCTTTCTTGGGGATCTATGAGCTCTAAGACACTGCCATGAATGACCATACTGAGAAACTACTGGTCTTTCAAAGCTCTCTACACTGTGGTAAACCCAGAGACAAAGTCCCACTTGCAGCCCTAGAAGACACTTCGGCTGCAACTGCTAGGCTAGCAGTCATCCTCCTATGTAACCTGGCCGGTAGTAGCTAGGCAGTTAGAATTGCCTGATAATTAAGGATCCTATCCTTTTTCCAACAGGAAGCTGTTACACCTGGGGGACTGGCTGGAATTAAAAGAAGGGTGGTCCAACGGGGGCAGCTACAAAGGTCTTCTACAGTAATGATGCTCTGTTCATCTTCTGAAGCTCAACCAAACACTCAGAGGGTTGAATGACAATGACAACCTAATGGAAGGGGGTATCTGGAATGCCCTGAGTTTTCCCTTGAGGAGGGGGACCTTCATTTACACCATCTTGTCTGCTACCCTAACCACAGTTAAAGAGCAGTCAAACTTACACAAAGCCACTTAGAACAGAAGTCAGAAACAGAATCATAATCAGTCCTTCCTTAAACAGAAACACAGAGATGCTGAAAAGCTTGTTTGGAACCTGGTCCACTAAAACAGACTGGAATCCAGAGAAAAAGATTTGCAGGTCCTAAACTCTGATGTGACAGAAGCGAATACTATTTTTTCACCCTGCCCACAACTTCTGAATCCTTGTGCTTGACAACAAGATGCTGCGGTCCCTGACAACTCTACCAGATGAAACGGATCAAGTAGAAGTCTGTTGAAGCTATTTTTGAACATCTGGTTAATCTATCACTCCATTAAGCCAGGTGCCTGTAGAAGGCATCAGTCTTCTAAACTACAAAATAGAATTCTTGACCAGGGGGTCCATATAGGTACAAGCCACAGCTCCATCTCCTTTTTCAGATACTCATTCAGACATTTCTGGGAAAGAGGAACAGGGAGGCACAGGCCAGTCTGCTATGGGCTTCATGATTCTTAAGACTTTTCCGAAGGAAGGCTTCATATCGTAGGGAGCTGCAAGGACAGGAAGTCTCCTTACCTTTATCTGTTTCCTAGAAAATGTCCTTCAAGTCCTCAGACTCCTCACAGGAAGGACAGTAGGAGGCAGTCTCCACAGCTCCAATTAAGTGTGGTTTGTCACTGATGCTATGCACAGGCTTAATTACATAATGGATAGGTGTAAGGTGCTTGGTGAAAGGCTATCAACACTCATGGATGCCCCTACCGATGGCAACTTGGGAACTTAAAGGTAGTCACTAACCAGAGTTAGCATCAAACAATGTTCTGTATGAAGTAGATTCCCGCAGAACCAAGGAGAGATCTCAACAGATTTCAAGCAACTCCAAGTCCAGGGATTGATGATGAAGGAGAAGCCAATGGACACTCCACAATTTCTGCGTTACTGAGCACTGCTGGGTGCAGCGAATGCCCTGTCCCAGATGCAACCACTGAGCTCTGTCTGAAGTATTCCAGTGACTGCTTCTTAAAAAAAAAAAAAAGCTGGTTATCAGTATTTTAGGGAAAAGTGGACCAGAACTAGGTGGTAACATCGTAGTTAGCACCCCAACACTACTAAAGTGGCTGCCAGAGGTAGACCTTGTAATGATAGGAGGTACTGTCAGCCATGCCAGGAGAAGTAGGACAGTGGATGTATGACTTGTGCCAGCACAGCTAGCTGGAATTTTGTAAATAATTATATGTCTTTTGTATACCAAACTGATTTGTACAGATGCGTGTCTTGAAAATGTTTTTGTGATGTTTGCCTGTGTTAAAATGTATCAACAGTGCACTCTGCTGGAATGAAAAGAAATGTACAAGCATTATTGTACATTAATTAAACGTATATGTTTTAATAGAGGATACTGGGACAACAGAGGTTAACCAGCTAGCTTACTTTAAGAAAAATAAGGGAAATATAAATGAGCTGTTAAACCATTAAAATGGCACCCTGCAGTGCTGAATAGAATTGGAGACAGTGGATCTGGAAGGAACCTTTGTTCATTAGCTCCATAAAAAAAGAGGGGAAGCCCCAGGCACTGTCAAAATATTTAGATGTGTACTGTAGCCGTCTATGCTAAATTTCTGTCTCAGCTTCAAAGGTGGATACCGTAAGAACCTAGAGTCAGGTAACCAGATGAGGTCATTCTGCAAGCCATCTTGGACATGATATTTTACAGGGAGTATTCTCTGAGTATTGAGTATTCTGTTTTGGGGAACCTGACTAGAAAGACTGCTCATGTACTTCAATGTGCCTTGCTCCACAAGGTAGGTTTTTAGGGAATAGTAATTCTCCTAGATTCAGTCAGGAATATAGTCAGTTTAGAGACTGATTTTCTTAATTTGTATGAGTCTGTCCATCAATGTTATTTTCAGTATTTCTTGTGATTTGAACTCTGTGTTTTTTTATTTGTACGAGTCTGTCCCTCAATGTTACTTTCAATATTTCCTGTGATTTGAACTCTGTGGTTTACTGTAAATATATATTTAGTATTTTTGTTCTTTTATTATTTATTATTAAATATATTTAAAACTTTTATTGCTTTTAGTCCTTGTGGAAAGTATTTAACCTTTGAGAGTGCTTATATTTATCTGATGGCACTGTATGGACTAGTCCAGAAGGGGTAGCTATCTTAGTCAACTACTATCATTTGTATTAGTGTTAATATTACACAGTACAACTGGACACCCTTTGTTAAGGGTCTTAGAGTAGCTGATTGTGGAGTGTCTGGTGGTGGTAATAACTACCTTATACTCTGGGTAGAAGGGGACACAGCAGGTAAATCTGTGCCAGCCTTTCCCAGGTGTGTGTGTGTGTGTGTGTGTGTGTGTGTGTGTGTGTGTGTGTGTGTGTGCCAGCGTCAGCTACTTAGAGCAGACAGTAGAGCAGAGAGGGTGCTGGAGGTCTTGGTTTGGACACTCTGCTGAAGACCTAACCCTATAGCTGTACCAGTGAGGAGTCTTACTGGGGACCTGGAGGGAGACAAATATAGAGAAATCCAGACCCCGGGCTGAATGTTTCCCTGTGTGCTTTTAAGGGAAATTGTGCTTGATGCAGAGATGTGTGCATCTGGAAACAATAAGTGTACCCATTTGTATTCCAAGTGGACGTCCCCCTCCAGTGTCAGTGGTTAGGATTCAGGCTCCTTGATTACTGGCCCAGCATGGGGACATCACAGACCTCTCCAGAGTCTCTTGTCATTCACTGACGGTAAGAACATGTGTGAACTTAAGCCCTCATTAGCATATGAAAAATGAAGAGTCACCACATGGAAAGACTTACCTTCGGGGATCTGTAAATGATTCTGCCCCCAACCCTTCAGCCCTTTGAGCGTGTTCTAGCACAGGCATGCAGTTACATGTGAGACCCTTCCACTGATGTCCTCTATGAGTACTTTCCACCTTTACCAAAGTCTGAATAACGTGGTAGGCTAGACATTTTTTCCTTCATATTTTTAAGTGGCAAAGCTGAAATGCTGATATTTCACATCATGCTCCTCTTCATTCAGTACATAAAGGGGCAATGTGGCTCAAGTTGTAATCTGGCAACCAAATGAACACACAGATGGCTTTTGATAATTTAGGTACTGAACATTTGAACTTTCCATGACAAATGTCAGGATCAAGATATTAGCTGATCAAGATCTGAACTACAAAGGTGTCAGAAAAGGACTGATAGGGTCAGTAGCTAGATGTGCTCTCCTTGTATGGTGCACAATGTCATGACATGCACCAGTGTCTAATCATGGTAGTATGAGTGAAAAAATATTCAAAGTGGGGAGGGAGTAAAGAAGGAGAATCAAACTGGTATACCAATAGAGGATGGTGCCCGGTTAAAGAGCTTCCTTAAGTCTTAATATGAAGAAGCTGAGAGGGTATTCTGTTCTAATTTCGTCTAATATTAAAACAGTTTCACTCCTGAATGGATATCTTGCACTATGAAGATCAGCATTACTCAAGTGCAGCTTTAAGACAAAGACTCTCTTCCTACTAAAAATGTGATCTCATGCCCAGAAAATCAGACATGAGGCAACATCTGAACTCCTAAGCATCTCAGGTTTCCACAGTATAGAATTGAAAAAAAGCACAATTAAGTCTTAAGGAAAAATACACACAAACACCCACACAAAAATCCTACTCGCAGAAGAGACCCCACATGCATAACAGGGTGTAGAAAGAAACTGGTACATGATCCAGTTTTTTTTTTGTTCAGCCTGCAGATGGAGGCCAGAGACATCTGAAGCAGAAGGACCAAACAATATCAGAGACAAATAAGTAGTTATAATGTCTAAACTCTTGGTCAAGAGCCCTCCATGTAATATTAGTACCATACGCAGCCCATCATCATCTTAGTGCCACCCAACCATCAAGGTACTGAAAAAGTGAAATATTTGTAAATATCTCCCATAACAGACTCTTGCAACACATATCAACAAACTTGCAGACACCTTACATTTTTCATAGCTCTTGATATTTTTTTTCCTAAACTGTATGTGCCCACAACCAAGTAGTTGCTCATGTATATACACAGACAAAATTATTACATTCATAATGCTCGAATGCTGCAAACAATGACCACCAAATAGCCAAGAAAAAAATAACTATACAATGTGACTATACAATGGTTGAAAATGTTCAAAATATAATAAAACAGCATTCCCCAAGAAAAACAAAACAAACTCCCTAAAACACGGCCAAAAAACTCATTATTAACCAATCCCCAAAATATACTAAACCCTAAATAAAATATAAAGAAAGTGATTTTAAATGAGAGGCTTTGTCTCATAGCTCCTCACTTACATATACCAACATTACAATCACGCAACCTTCCTAAAAGAGCAATCTGCCCTAAATACAACAATCCATTCTAAATTTGAGCATTCAAATATTTGACCAAAACAGCACCTTCACTTCATGGCCAATCACTTGACAGTTTGACCAAACACTGTGCACCTAGACAAGATAAGTCAGTCCCATCTCCTTTCCTGTTCCTTCCTCAAGAACAAAAAGATGAACAAGTATACTATGTAACTGAAGTTTACACTAAGGAAATAAACATTTTTCTATAGCCTCTTTGCCTTCATGCTTGCCAACCATCAAACCTCACCAATATGTCTTGAGCTCATTTGTTCTACTGTACTGGGTTAAGGTATCACCATTATCAGGGAGAAGGCTGATCATAGGGGCTGTTTTCAAGGGAGCCATGGAGGTGCTCTATGCCCTTTTGGGATCCTGGCAATGAAGGCATCTATATTACTGTTTTCAAACTCCATCCCTTGTGGCTGACATGACCACCACTATCAATGCATTACATAATTTTCATTCACCTTAGTTGTGCATGCTAAAGCACAGTTTATTTTTTGAAGTGTCAAGTAATGCAAGATCATATCTCAAATTTCTGGAAAGGCGTATATCAGGACTAGTGTTGTCATCAAGCCATGTTCTCTACAAAGTGCATTCTCCACACAACCAAGGGCAGGTCCCAGCATGTTTCAAAAAGCTGTAAAACACCACACCAAAAAAGCATAAAGCAGCAATACCTCGCAAACCACAAATCTCCAAAAGTAGAAAATTTATTAAAGACTTAGCGCTTCATCTTAAAGCCTTCAAGAGTAAAAAGCACTACATACATTCAGTCTTAAATAGTATAAAACATAATTAAACAATCAACCAATAAACTTAATTAAATAATATATTTCCAATTACATTCCTTATTGAGCCCAAATGGCTCCAAGGTATTATACTTTAAAATAAAAAGACTCTTTTACTAATAACTTGTCTTTAAAATTAGTACATTCCCCTAAAAACATTTCTACTTTTTCCAAAATACATCCTCTTAAGTTATCTGGTTTGGCATTATGAAATAGTGCAAAATGACTGCCCAAAGGGCTATCTATTTCTTTGTTTTTAATGTCTCTGACATGTCCTCGTAGGCGGGTTTTAAAAGCTCGACTAATCTGTCCAGTATAGAATAAATTGCAAGAGCACTTCAAAGCATAAATTACTCCTCCTGTGTTGCAAGTGTAACACCCTCTAACATAAAAATTAATTCCATTACTTTTTCAAAAAATAAATACGAAGAGAAACACAAAGCAGGCAAATGTATGACCGCAATTAAATAGCAGTAAATGGGTAACAAAACAAAAAAACGGTCGTAAGACATACGGCAGTAAAACCATGAAATTTATTTTTAAAAAATAGGTAAGCACTTTTGTTTTGTTACTAATTTTTCAAAAAGCTGTCTCAAGTCAAAGACATGAACATATACCCTGGAGGAAGAAAAGCCAGGGGACCCACTATACTCTAGGCTACTGATCTACAAAGGCAACCCCTTAATGGGTCCTGAGTTGGATACAGCCTATCCTATAAACAGCTTGTGTAATCTTTTTCAGACATTTCTATAGTTGGGGACCAGCGAGTGCCTATAACACACACTGCAATGTCACACATTCATTACATATGTCTATTCATCCCTGCACCCACCAGTACACCAACTTGCCACCAGTAAGCACATCAAAGAAGCAGACAACACCTTAGTCTAGGTCAGTAGGCAAAATGCCAAACTGGACTGCGACCAATTCCGCTTGAGTGAAGCAGACTGAAAGATCCTCAAAGTACAAGCACCTGGGGAAGGACACTACATCCAGTTCAAAACAAGTCATTTCTGACTTCCAAGATGACTGCACACTGATCAACAGCTTATTTTCAGCTGTCCCAATGTGAACTAAAGAAACTGAGAGATAAAGGCTAGTAATTCTGTCAGTTTCAGTAACATTCACTTAATGGCTAGTAAGTACACTGCTTGAATACCAGCAAAGAAGAAACTTAGCATGAAAGAAAATCAGCTAGAAAAAAGTGAAGAAAAAACACTGAATTGGAAGTATACTACAGCTGTTCAGCAAAAATGGTGCAAGCTCCAGTTCTTGTACAAGAGAAGACTTCCAGAAATTTAGAGGAAAAAAAAATAACTGTGCTCAGAACTGTTTAAAATAAATGAAACAGTGAAGGAGTATATCAACTCAAATAATAAATATGCTGAAAAAATGGAAAAACATTTGAACAGCTATTCAGATGAACTAAAAAAAATCAGAGGTCAAAATGAAGAAAAGGTTGGCTGAGTATAAGTCTGTTCAAGAATAGCGGTTTCAAAACAGGGTAGAGTTACAAGACAGAGCACACAGAGAAAACCTGGGATTTTGTGTTGTACCAGAGAAAATGGAAGGAACAAATTATATTAATTTTATGAAAGCAGAAACAACAACTGGACTGATACCCCACAGCAAGATTTCTTAATTGGAAGGGGACACTGTGTGTGCATTCCAAACCTGTCCATGAAAATGTAGTCAATACCTATATTACTAAAGAAGGAATGATGCCAGCAGAAAAGAGTTGATCCTGACAAAAACAGTGGCAGAAGAGCAAATTATTAAAAACTGAAGACAGTAGAGTGTGGAAAATTATTCACTGTACACCAGGCAGAAGAAAAGCAAGTTTATCCTGGCAATCAGGGAATATCGAGAGGCAGGTTTGCAATTGGAACTCCTGTATCTGGCTGTCTACTGAATACTTTTTTTTACCTGCCAGATCAAAGTAATTTTAGATGCATAACAGGCAAAGAAGGAAATACAAAAGTTTGCCCAACAAAAAGTGAGCCATATAATAAAGATCACAGACAGAATTTGTCAGTGAAACTTTTTTTGAATGTTCCATAGGAAAATGCTTGAGAGACATAAAAAAGCACAGGAGTTGACTAGAAAAATCTGAAGTACCATGGACTTGAACAGAGTCTGGGGTTGGGAGATGGAGATGAACAGGAAGAAGACCAGCAACGGTGAAATTAGTGAATAAATGTGAAACTATAAAGCATCGTCACATTTGTGAAGTATGGCTTTACAAGAAAAAGGGCTGAGAAAGATTGTATTTTTGAGGACTTTGTTAAACTTGTGGAGGGACTGACAGGAATATACCCCACTTCATGTGATTAATATTTGGAAGGACACCAAAAGGGGAAAAAATAACTAAGTAAAACAATTTTTGTTCTTAATATTTGCATAAAACATTTAACAATATAAATTGAATGTTGTATAGAAAAGCCTTTTCGGTAACTGCAATACATGAAAAAAGATACTAGAGTAAAGAATTACTTTTTTTCTTTTTTTTTTTAAGAAATGTAGGCATTACAATGCAAAACATGAAGAAAGGCTGGACAAAAGCATACTTAAGTTAATAGTCCGCAATCTTGGGCTACTGGGGTGGTGGTGAGGTGTAAACATACACTGATTATAATATATGTAGACCTGAGATGTAGTCTCTTACTTTTAAATAGGTGAATGTCTGGATTAACACCCTTCGCTTACTCTAATAAGTTTCTTGCATAAGCATGGGGATTTTAAAAATAACAGAACACAATGAATGTAATGAAAAGCTTTCCTTTAGCAAATAAAACTATGAGTTTAAAAGTATGCAGCTGAGGGAAGTTCTACATTCTGTTTGTATGTTTCCAAGAAGACAACCTGATTACAGGTCCTAGCAATAAAGCCTGAGAGTTCTAGACATTATTTCCTGAGCGAAACGCAAAATTAAAAGGTACAAGTTCCAGCAAAAGTTTGAAATTACTGGAAGTGAATAAGAGATCGCAGCTTTCCTAGTACCTAAATACTTCAATGCATTTATAACATTGTGTAAAATTTAGTTTATTTAAAGACCATCAGTTTCTCTACACTTACAAACCTAAAAATCTCATCTGATATCCTTTGATGTAAAAGTAGAGAAAATCATCATCCCCACCATTTTTGGCATCCCCAAAGTCCACAAAAATGTGGACCCCCCATTTAGGCCTATAGTGGCAGCAACAGGATTAAAAACTCACCCATTATAAGTAGTCACAGACAGGTGGCTTAAACCAGTCTACCGTAAAGTACCCCATTTGATCATAGATTTTTGGGACTTTTTTGGTAGGTTGAAAAAGTGAATTATGGTCAGGTCAACTGATTTTTTTAACCATTGATGTAATATATTTATTTAGAGTAATTCCCAAAGAAAAAGGACCTGAATCTTTTTACAACAGTATAACAAAGCGTACATCTTTTTCTAATGATAGGATCAACCTTATATTAGAATGTCTATAGTTTTGGATAACAATTACATTTACTTTGAAGGAGAGATTTTTAAGCTGAACAAGGGGGTAGGCTACAGGGGCTTCATGTGCCCTCATTTATGCTAACCTGGTTTTGGTGGATTGAGAAACCAAGGATGTTTTTAGACTGGAATTTTTTTCTAACATAAAATTATACGTTAGATTTTTGGATAACATATTTATTTTATGAGGAGGCTCAGAGGAAGAAATACCATATTTTATCAATTATTTGAACCACACCTCCATTTTTTTTTTTAAATTTACTTACAGTTTTAACAAATATGAGATCAACTACTTGGGCACTTTCATAGCACAAATTAAAAAGGGTTTAAATCTATGGTCTACAGAAAACCTAATTTTAGTAATTCTTATTTGGATTTTGCCAGCTGCCACCCCCTTAGTCAAAAGAAGTGCATTGTTAAGGGTCAGTGCATCCGTATAGCGGGAATGACATCTCAGTTTGATGATGTGATCAAAGAACTGGACATAGTTGAAAACATGTTCATTAACAGAGGTTACACTGACCACTTGGTAAGAGAAACAAGGAATTACATCCAATCCCAGTGGGCTTTAAGGTATAAACTCCTGTTAGTTATTGGTTTTGATTATGGGAAACAGATTCAAGGTTTAAACAACTACAAAAAAAGGCTTGGAAATACAACATTGCCCCAACCGGTGAAATTATAGAAATTGGAACATTTTATGAGCAAACCCAATTATTTGGGCCAGAACCTAAATTTAGTTCTAAAACATGTTTGAAAATAGGCACAGGCACAAAAGAACGTTTAAAGGTTGAACAGTTAAATGTGGAATGTGTGCACATTGTTCTTGTATTCTAGAAATAAATAACACGGTGTTAGAAAATGACCTGTTATATTCTTTAGAATTTTGGAAAGGTAATTGCCAGTCAAAGTATGTTGTGTATCTTGCCAAGTGCTCTAGTTGCCCTGCCTTTTATGTGGGCAAAATGGAGAGAAGTCCTAGAAGGTGTATTTATGAACACAACTACAAAATAGGGAAAAAGAATGAGAAAATGCCCTATACAAGCATTCTATTATGTGTACAAGTTTTAAGAAGTTCCAATTTGCAATTTTAGTGCAAATAAAATATAACCCAAGAGAGGGAAATATTAATGTAAAATTAGAGGCACAAGAAGTTAGGTGGCAGTTTAGATTACATACTTTTCAAAAACCCAGTCTGAATGAACAGAGTTCCATTCAACCCACTCTGAAAATGAGATCATTATGCACTTGAATAGGTCCACTATAACATTTGTCTTTGGCTAAAAATTGTTTTTTATATTCAACATTATATTTTTTTACTAGCAGTGGAAATTTGATTATTGTTAATATATTTATTTAAGAAGGATTTTATCTTTTTGTTTTATAAGAATTTTTGTTTTAATGTTCCTTTTTATAGCAATGTCAATTTAAATCAACCTGTTTTATCAGCTTTTAATTACTTACTTATAAACTGTGCCTAAATATTTAAGAGAGGTTTGTAATCCACTAATTCATTCTGATGACGTCCTGGGTTAGGAAGGACAAAAGCGCTCAATCTAGAAAGAATATATATACCTCAATGATGATGAAGAAACCACAAAGCAAAAAATGAAAATATAGTCACAAAAACTAAGGTTTCAAGCAAGGCTCACAGGAATAACAAATAATCCTTAGGAAAACTGAGAAATCCTTTATTCTGTTGAACAGGTAAGCGCTTTCGCGGTTCAAATCCGCTTCATCAGACCATATAACAATCACAAGCAAACTGACAAATATTTAAAACACAGAACAACCAATCAAAACAACTGAAAAAGGGAGGGAAACGTTTATGTAATAGATATGTAAAACCTGGCTGTTCAAAAAAGCACTTCAGGAAAAGTAATCTATCAGCAACAATAGTGCAACATATAAATGTAGAGCATATACATATGTATATATAAAAAAAGAACCAGTGTTGTAGATACATTCTATGCAAACCTATAAGTGAATAATTATAAAAAAAATATATAAAATAAATAGTATAGTATATAAAAATATATAAAATCCATATTGTGCATATTAGCATAATTCTGCATAAATATATATCTATATACATAAAAAATAAATATACATATATATAAAAATGACATATCAAAAATGTGATAAATATGGATCAATGTGGTTTTGTGGAGGGGAGGCCAACATTTGACAACATTAACAGAACAATGATGATCCAGATGGAAGCACAATGTAAGAAAATACCACTGTTGTTGGGAATTCTTGAAGCAGAGAAAGCTTTTCAAAGAGTAAGCTGGGATTTTTTGAGTAACGCTATGGAAGCACTGGCATTCCCTGAAACAATAAGGTTAATTAGGAGGCTGTATGGGGGGGGGGTCAGAGGCAAACATTAAAGTGTGAGGGTTCCTCTCTGATATGTTGTATCTCAATAGTGGAATCAGGCAGGGGTGTCCACTTTCCCATTTTTCATTCACAGTATATTTATAGCCACTGGCAAAGAAAATAAGGGACAAAGATATTCAAGGATATAAATAGTACCGCAATTGTGATGATATGAGGTATGGCAGTGGATCTGTAACATATGCCAGGATAGCTAGCTGGAGTTTTGCAAAGAATTATATGTCATTTATATATCAAACTGATTTGTACAGATGCTTGGGTTGAAAAATTTATTTGTAAAGCTGCTTATGTTAAAAAATACCAACGATGGGTCCTGCTGGACAGAAAAAAGAAATATACCTGTATGTCAGACTGTATTGTAACTGTTGAAATTAATACTGTGACAGAGGATACTGGAAGAGAAGAATTTCAGCTCAGCCCCAGCTAACTTTTAGAAAAATATCTTGAAATTAAATTACTTTAGACTGTAAGGATTCTATCTCACAACTCTCAATGCAGCCAGAGATAAAAAGTCTGTACTAGGAAGCCTTCTGTACTGTCCTTGGGGGTGAACTAACTGCTACTCTGGAAGTGTGGAAGTTTGAAACTGCTTTATGACTTCCAGAAGCTGCAACAGATCTTAGCAAAGCTGTGTGTGTGTGTCTGTGCATTATGGCAGATATGTGCGAGATTCTGGTTCAGTTTCTAGTAAAGAGGGGATAGTATGGGAATCAAAGTCAGATGACCAGATGCATGTGACATCATTGTGTAATCTAGGACTGAAATGACGTTTTAAAACTAGATGAGACAGAAGTCTTAGGGCAGTCTGTTTTTTGGAACCTGACATAGAAGGATCTCTCAACCACTTCATCTTGCCTTGTTTTAGTAAGTAACCAGGGAATAGTAATTCTTTAGATTAGTCAGTAAAATATAGTGAGATTAGTTACGTACAGTTTTTCTGTATCTGTGTGAATCAATTCATCTGTGTTATTTTAATATTTCCTGTGATTGAAACTCTGGTGTTTATTGTAAATACATTATTTATTGTAAATAGATATTTAGCATTTCACTTTCCTTTATTATTAATTATTAAATATATTTAAACCTTTCATTGTGGCAGGTCCTTCAGAGAATATTTTAACCTTTGAGACTACTTATATTTTTTTGGTGAAACTATGGCCACTCCTGACAGTCTTGCCACAATGGTCAAACACTACCATTTGTATTAATATTAATTTCACTCAGTATAACTGGGTACCCTTGTAAGAGACTTAGAGTAGCTAGCTTTGAGTGTCTGGTGGCAGTAACTACCTTATAGTCTGGGCAAAGAATAGCAGAGCGAGTAAATCTGTGCCAGCCTTTCCCAGGTGTGTGTGTGTGTGCGTGTGTGTGTCAGCTACTTGGAACAGTGACATAGAGCACTGGTTTCACAGACAGGGTGTTGGAGGACTTGGCTTATACCCTAGGCTGAGGACTCAACTCTACAGCTATGACAGTGGGGAGTCTTAGTGGGGGCCTGGAAAGAGAAAGAGGGAAACCCAGCCCCTGGAATGTGTGTGTGTGCAGTCTTAAGGGAATGTATGCTTGAAGCAGAGAGCTGCATCTGGAAATAATGTGTGTACCTATCTTTGTTCCAAGTGACTATCTCTCACCAGTGTCAGTGGTGAGAATTTAGGCTCCTTGATTACTGGCCCAGGGGAGTGGGACATCACAGCATCAAGAACAGTCAAGTTATGAAACAAGGAGAGACTGGAATTTTAGATTTAGCTCCTTAAGGAGGAAAAAAAATAACCATACAGAATATTATATTCAAAAAGTAGTAGAAAGTATTCTAAGAAGTAAGCCAACACAGGAATGGAGAAACGAGATTCTGCCAAAATACATGACTGCAATTAGGAGTACATAGAACAGGCAATAGGGGGAAATAATGTACTAGAGAACACTGGGAAAGGAACCAAGGTACTTGGAGCAAATAATTATGGAGAGAACAGTAACTGTATGATTGCCTGTGTCATAAGTGATACTTCAATAAACATGTTTCTTGTTTAAAAAAAAAAAAAAGAAAAGTTGGCTTTATTTGTAGACAAAACTATTTTGTACCCAATAAAACCAGGAAAGGACATCTCAGTGTTGTGGAACATTTTGAGACAATTTCAAGTCTTTTTGAGACACAAAATTAATGAAGATAATATAAAGGCAATAGCTGTAAACTATATACCCATATACAAATTGGTTCAATAATACCATTTTTTATGAGTGCATAATAAAAATGAAGTACTTAGGAGTATGGATGAAAAAGGATTCTGTTATGGCAGCTATGGATATGTGGGAAAAGACTAAAAAAGAAGTTATGTACTCATCCTAATGTTCTATCTATGTTGTCTATTTTTATTCAGCCTAAATGAATGGGTCCTGGATCTAATGTCAGCTCTCACTCGGCCATTACTACAGCTCGTGGAAACCTTCAAACTGTCGAGCTCTCCCTTACCCATAATGCATTGCTGACTTGTCACCTCAGAATATATACAGCTTTAGAGACTCTAATAAACCATGGAGTAGATAAATTTCACATACATATATATATATATATATATATATATATATATATATATATATATATATATATATATATATATATATATATATATATATATATATATATATATATATATATATATATATATACATACACACACACATACACACACACATATATATATATATATTTTTTCCACTTCAGAATGTTGAATTTCCAAAACTTCGAATTTCATATGGTCGAGAACATATGATCAAAGTTTTGAAATCTCAAAACTCTGAAATAAATAAAAAAAAAAATACAAAACCAAGTTTCTCAATGTTTTTGCAGGGGGGGGCAAGCCCCCCTGCACCCCCCACAGCCCCGCTACTTAAATATGCCAACTCCAAAATCACACTACAGCGAGGAGAAGGGAAATTTCCCATTCCACTCTGTATGCAGATCATATATATATATATATAGATATATATATATATATATATACGTATATATATATATATATATATATATATATATATATATATATATGGTTTACCTTCATAATGTCGATCACATATAATTGACCGCCCACATCACCGAACCGTTTCCACGAAACAAGATCCACGAAATCTTTCAAATGTAAAAAAAACTTCAAATTTCAACATTTCCGACCGTGCCACACCTCCACACCAGTGCTAACATGGGTCAAAAAGGAGGCAATATTTTGTCGTTCGGAAATTTGGTGTTTGACATTTTGAAGAGTCACAGTTCGGTATTCGCGGAAGCGGGGTCGACCAGAAGACACATATACATATATATGGACAGTGCAGCACTGCAGTGTAGCGGTTAGCACTGTCTTCTCACAGCAAGAGGTTTTCTGGTTTGATTCTCGGCTGGGGTGCCTTCTGTGTGGAGTCTGCAAGTCCTTCCTAGGTACTAGGCTATACCCTGGCTTTCGCCACTCAAGAAAATTATTTTCCTGCGCCCCTGTTGAGCAGAGCCACAGAAGTGATCCCTGGGGTGAATTTCCTATTTCCCATCCAATCATCAAGATTTTTCTTGAAGAGTGCTAATGAGGTGCTTTGTTTGACATAGATAGGGTAATCTGTTCCAGAGTTTGGGAAGTCTCTGGGACAGGAATCTATCCCTCCAGCATGTTCTGTTTATTATGTTGACAAGGTTTAGGTCCCTGGAGCATGTAGCTCGAAGGTATTGGGATTTCTTGAAGTGGAGCATGTCTAACAGCCCTTGGTTTGACACAGCTTTGTGTTAGGCAGAGATCGCCTCTGAGTAGGCGATATGTGACAGAGTAAAGCTGAAGTTTTTTGAGACGGCCTGCGTAGGTCATCTGTTTGAGTCCAGTAATCCTCTTTGTGAGGTATTTCTGTGGCCTTTCCAGTTGTTTTAGATGTCTTGTGAGGTACATACCAAAAGGGGCGTTGTACTCTATAATGGGTCTAATGAGTGATGAATAGAGGGGAACAATGACCTCTTTTTTTCTGGATGAGAAACCTTTTGTGATGAGGTGAGCCATGTAGAAGGATTTCCTGACCACTGTGGCAATGTGATTATCAAAGGAGAGATTACTGTCCACCTGTGTCCCAGGGTCTCTTATCACACTTTCGGCATTAAGTAGACTACCACTTATGTGGTAGTTCATGGGTACAGAGTTTTTACTAAAGGGAATGACAACACACTTTTTGGCATTGAGCGTCAGGCCATGGCTTTGACACCAGGCATCTGTTTCAGTGAGGCCCTTTTGTAGTATGTCCACATTGTTAGAAGTTTTGATTATGGCTCCTAGCTTGCAGTTAAATGCAAACTTTGTTAGCCAAAGACCGTCTGTGTTAGCTATGTACTTCTGAGAAGTAGATACCAAACAGGAGAGCACCCAGGACTGAACCCTGTGGTACTCCACGTGTCACTGGTCTGAAGTCGGATTTGGAGTCTGCTACTTTCACAGTGTGGGTTCTGTCCATGAGCCAGTTGGCAACCCATCTTGTGACATAGATATAGATATATAGCTCTCTCTCTCTCTCTATATATATATATATATATATATATATATATATATATATATAAATATATATATATATAGATGTAAACTATCTGCATTCACACAAGAAAAACTGAGTTATCAACTAGATACGAAAAGGTGTTGGCTAATTCATGCATTAGGTGGATCAGACTTCTATTTCAAGATGCATAAAATGCGTCCTCATGTATGCCCTGCTGAAGGAAGGCATCAATAAAATAAAAGGCTGGGGCTGGAGGGAGAGGATTTTAGGCTGAATGAAAATAGACAACACAGATGGAACCTTATGGTAAATACATAACTTCTTTATCTGATGTTGTCAATATTCATTCATCCTCAACGAATGGGACAGAGTCCCCAGCTGCCTAAGCCCTGGGCGGACCCTAAGGAAGGATATGCCGGAGAAAAGTCGAGCCAAATGCAGGCCTTCTCCTTGAGACCATATCCAGTTTGTAGTGATTTATAAAGGTGTGCGGATTTGACCACATTGCAGCTGCACAGATGTTGTCCATAGAAGCCCTGGATTGGAAAAGAATGGATGTCACAAGAGACCTAGTAGAATGGGCCCTGACTTTTTTTGTAGAGGAGTATTCAATTCTGTATAAGCCAAAGTAATGCACTCTGTTATCCATTTGGCTATTGCCACCTTTTTGACAGGATGACCCAATTTATGGAGTGCAAAGGAGATAAAAAGTTAGTCTGACTTCCTAAAACCTTTAGTCCGATGTAAATAGAAGCATAACTGTCTATGCACATCTAATGCCAATGAATGGAGTAGGAACTCTCCTTTGCTACTGTAATGTGGGAAAAATGCTAGTAGGTTGATGGACTGTTTAATATTGGATTCTGACACTACCTTCGGTAGAAAGGAAGCACTGGTACATAAAGAAATGCTATCCTTATGACAAATGAGGTAAGGGGGTTTTAAGGACAGTGCTTGAATTTCTGAAACTCTTCTGGCTGAGGTTATGGCTACTAGAAAGGCAGTCATCCATGAAAGGAACTTCAAGTCACACTTGGTTGCTGGTTCAAATGGAGGTTGAGTTAGGGCCTGGAGGACGAAGGATAAGTCTGATGGGGAAATGGGATCTTTCAAGGGGGAGACTCAGTAGTAGTGTACCTTTCAGAAAAACCTTACAACTTTTGGCTGAGGCTAAGGGAGAATAACTCCTACATGGAAATTTGAGATTGCTGCCAACTGTACCTTAATGGTAGATGCACTTGCGCCTTTGTTAAATAACTCTGCTACAAACTGCAGGGCTGCATAAGTGGGATCTCTAAAGGGTTCTGTATCACTTTGCTCAGCCCAGATAACAAACATCTTCCACTTACTTGTTTGCAACTTTCTAGTAGACGGTTTATAGGATGATAATAGAATGGAGTGGACTGGGGAAGACAACATAGACTGCCTGGCTATCATTTGGAATTGGAGAAACCATGAGGTTAGTTTGAGACTTATCAGATATGGATAGGTCAACCCCATCAGATAAAACAGAAGGTCTGGAACTGGATCCATAATCCATGGGGTGATAGGAGTTGAGACCACAGGAAGGGGAACCACACTTGTCAAGGCCAATGAGGATTACCCTGGTCTTCAATCAGGATGTTTTCTGTAAAAACTTGGGAATCAAGGGGGTTAGGGGATCGGTGTATAACAGACTGGGGGGGCCAATCTTGTTGAAGAGTGGCCCTCTGTGACTCCTCCATAGGGGGATTAGGGCAAAGCAGCTGCTGCATTTGTTGTTCAAGTGGGAGGCAAATAGGTTGCAGCAGGACTGGCTCCACCAATAAAAAATCATCTCTGCCACTCGGTGGCTGAGGGACCACTCATGAGGTAACGGAATGGAACTGCTGAGTTTGTCTGTTATCAGATTCGTCTTCCCTGGAATGTGCATTGCTACCAGACAGCGACGACAGGCTATCACCCACTGCCATATACTGAGGGCTTCTCGACATAGGGGATAAGAACTGGTTCATCCTTGTTTGTTGATATACCAAACTAATGACATGTTGTTCATTTCGATTGTAATCTTTTCTAGAGTAAGGGAGCATTGAAATAATTGCAACGTTAACAGCAAGGCTCTCATCTCTAGAACATTTATGTGCCAATTGGCCTCCTTGAGGGACCAAGTGCCTTGAACTGTCTTTCCCACATAATGACCCCCCCCCAGACTATCTGGGAAACGTCCATGGTCACTAAACCCTTGGGTTGGGGAGGAGTGAATGGGTGGTCTTGCTGAGGGAGATCTGAATCCACCATGCAAGGTAGTCCTTGCAAGCTTGTGTTACACTTATCCTTGAAGACATAGGGTGAGTAAGCTAGGACCATTGGGTTAGTAGCATTCACTGTGGAACTCACATATGATACCTCTCCAGGAGTACCATCGTCATAGCCACTGCCACTGAAACCAGGACTTGTAGCTTTTTTTGACAGATATCTTTGAACTGCAAATGCTCTTTCTGGTTTGGCTTCTGATGTTCTGAAGTCAATTTAAAGGTATGAATGTAATCATAGATGATGTGTCAAAGACTGGACCAATGAATTCTAGCCTTTGTGCGGGTTGTAGTTTTGACTTTTGATGACTTATGGTGATTCCCAGGGTTGAACAAGTCTGTAACACCTGATCTGTCCCTTTTACTAATTGATGCCTGGTAAGCCCATCGCCCAGATAAGGGAACACCCAGATTCCCTGCAGTCTCAGGTGAGTTTCTACCACTGCCATGCATTTGGTAAACACCCTGGGGGCTGTGGTGAGACCAAAGGAAAGTGCTTTGAACTGGAAGTGACTGTCTCCCACTCGGAAGCAATGGTACCTCCTGTCATCATTATGTGATAGTACACATCCTGGATGTCTATCAAGCATATCCAATCATCCTTGCCCAGAAAGGGCAGAATGGACTATAATGTGACCATCTGGAACTTGGTACGCATGACTGATTTGTTTAGGATGCTGAGATCCAAAATCGGTCTGCAGTCCCCTGTTTTTTTTGGAACTAAAAAGAATCTTAAGTACTGGATCCTCTCTGGTCTGGTGGGACCTCTTGGATGACTTTTTTTCCTAGCAACTGTTGTATTTGTAAAGTTGCTGCCTCCCGCTGACTGGATGGAGCATACCGGAATGTTTCCGATAGCAGTGGTGGAAGGGAAAAAGGTATACCAATAACCTCTAGTAATAATCCTCTGCACCCAGGGATCACCTGTTAAATTTACCCAGGCTGTTAGCTGCAGAGAAAAACGTCCCCCAACTGCCTCCAGAGGACGGCAATCGGGCCTCCCTTCAGGAGCACTGACAGGGTCCATTAAAGAAAGTATCTCTGGACACAGTATTTTGCAGGCCTCCTCTGCCTCATGGACATCTATTATTGTCATTTCCCCCTTTGCCTATGGGGAGCTGGCTCCACATGCATCAGGAAAGGGGCTCTGATATTTTCTAAACCACATTTTATGACCCCTTCTTTAATTCCTCGAAAAGGTTTATTTGGGGGGGATCGAAAAATGTACTCCAACAGTAGACAGGGTCTTCCCATCTTTTTCACACCTGGAAAGTGTCTCTTTTACTGTTGGGCCAAAGAGAGAAGATCCGTCAAACAGAGCACTGCCAAATGAAGACTTAAAAGGCTCCACAAAGGTGCATCCGGGCTTGTCTCCTCATGGCTAAGCCTGTACCCACCCACCTGTGCGGCACCCTCTGTTGCACTGGATAGAAGCCACATGGATGAATTTACTACAACTAGTAAGATAGCTAACTGATGGGCCAGAGAAGCCTGAGCCCCTTCAGTAGTGATCCCTGCCAATGTGCTCGAAAGTTCCTTGAATAAGTTCCTTTGCAGCCTTGTAAAATGGGCCAGATAGTTCAGCAAACAGATAGCGAAAGTCACTTAAGTGTAGACTCACTTCCCCAGTCAGTCCATCAACCAGGACTCTCTGCTGGGAGAATTTACAGTTAAACTCGCCTCAGCAAGTTCCTTCTTAGTGGCCGCTGCCACCACCATAGCATCAACTGGTATACTCCAATGCTGCCTTTCTACTGGGGGTGCCATAATTTTGTCAGGTCATTTTGTAACAGGCACAACCATATCTGGCTCCTTCCATGTCTTCCAACAAATCATATCTACTAATTCATCGGGGGGGGTGTGGGTCACCCAGGAGGAAGACTGGCCAGCAACAAAGGCTTCCAGATATATCGACTCCTTTGAAGAAGGGTTGTGGGCAGACCAACCACCCTTTTGTTTCAGGAGCTCGAGGATGTCTCCGAAGGAAACATCTTTGGGTGGTGGGTTGGGGGACCCCTCTCCTTCATCAAAGTCAGTATTGGTGGTAAGAGACTCTTCAGGCGAGTCCAGGTGTTTCCTTTTACACTGTTTCTTCCAAGGGATGACTTCAGTAGGGTGGCCCGTGACGCGCCCCTTTACTGGCCCAGTAATCAAGGAGCCTCAGTCCTCACCACTAACTCCAGCGAGGGACGTGCACATTGGGAGGATGGCAAGTACACATGCAGTAAAGTACAATTTCCCTTAAGAGTACACAAGAGATCAGTCAATCACAGTCAGTCTGGGGCTGGTTTCTACCTTGATCTCCAATAAGACTCCCCACTGGCATAGCTATAGGGTTAAGATCTCAGCTGAGTTGTCAAGCCAAAACCTCCAGCACCCTTTCTGTCCAACCAGTGCTTTGTGTCCCTGCCCACGTAGCTGATATACACACACACACACACTTTGAGATTTGATTTATATGCAAACACACAAACACTCCTGGGGAGGGCTGGCGCAGGTTTACTAGCTATACCCCTTCTGCCCAGACTATAAGGTAGTAATCACTGCCACCAACCACCCTTACTTATCAACTACTATAAGGCCCTTCCCAAAGGGTGACCAGTTCTATTGTGTAATGTTACTATTATCCAAATAGTAAGTTTGACCAACAGCACGGCTATTTAAGAGTGGCCTGTACAGTGTCTCCAAAAACATATGCAAATACCCTAAGAGCTTTACTATCTCTAAACAAACCAGCCACAATTAAAAGGTTTAAATATATTTAATAATAAATAATAAAAGAACAAGACAGTACTCAATAACAACACTGTGACAACAGAGTTCAGAATCACAGGAAATACTTTAAAACAATATTAAAGGACAGTCTCACATAAATACAGAAAACATCTAAACTAATCTTTACTGTATTCCTATCTATACCTAAGAGATGCTACACCCTAAATGACTTACTTACAGAGCCAGGCAAATACAGTTGAGAAGTGCTGATGAGAGCATGTTTGTAGGTCCAAAGACAAATACAAAATCCCCAGACTCACTCTCTGAGATAGTTCTTAAGTTACTATCCAACATTTCTGCTGGGTAATCTCAGATTACTTCATTCTTTGTCACCTCTGTGTCAAAAATACTTATTTTTTTCAGAAGTTTGCCTGGAACTGGAAGTCATAAAACAATCAAACACCTTTACATTTGAAACCTGTAATTATTTCTGTTCCCAGACAATAGAAAACCCTCTATCTCTAGACATCCCCTCTCTTTGCTGTATTAACTAACTTCACAGCACATTGTGAAACTCTACTTTTCAACTTATTTTCTTTTTTAGAGATTTGTAGGTTAACTCTGTATGTTCCTACTTCGACCATGAAAACATACATTTGCATAGGCATGTAGTCCATTTATATTTCTGCTCTTCTTCAGCAGGGTACACTGTGGTTACATTCTTGATGCTCAGCACATTAACATAGGGTTTAGCACAAACTTCTGCACCAGCAGTTTAATACACACATAACATACAGTTCTCTGACATTTGTAAGACAAACATATGGATCATATTAATATTTACAAATGACACAGAATTATTTACAAAATTCAAGCTAGTTGAGCTGGCAAGCTTCACAATTTTCCTCCCCTGAAAACTCAAGCTAGTTTTTCAAGTGACCCTTGAGAAATGTTGCTCGAGAGGGTTGAGTTTATCTGGGAATACCTTACCCCCTTCTCTGTCTTGAGAGACCATCAGCGTTGGCATTGCTAACCTCACTCTGGTGCTGCACTGTCATATCACATGCTTGCAACCCTAGGCACCACCTTAGCAATTTGGCATTTTGCTCTCTGGCTCGATGTAGCCATGTTAAGGGATTGCGGTATGTAACTACAGTGAAATTCCCTCCATACAGATAAGGCTGAAGTTTCTGCAGTGCCCACACTATGGCTAGATATTTCTTTTCTACAGCTGCATAGGATTCCTCCCTGGGTTGGAGCCTATGACTGAGAAATACCACTGGGTGCTCTTCCTCCTCTGAAGAACTCTGGTTAAGTACAGCTCCCACCCCATGGTTTGAAGCATCTACCTGCACAACAGATTCTTTGCTGTAATCTAGACTGGCTAACACAGGGGGTCCTCCCAAAGCTTATTTAAGCTTCTGGAATGCCTGCTCACATGCTGGGGTCCACACTACCTTATCTGGCCTGTTTTTCCTTGTCAGGTCTGTGAGGGGAGCAGCTATGGTACTATAACTGAGGACAAGCTTTCTGTAGTACCCTGCTGTCCCTAAAAATGCCCTCACCTGCTTTTTGGTAACAGGTGCAGGCCAGGCTTGAACGGCTTTCCACTTTGGCCAGTTCTGGCCTGATCTTACCACTCTTCACTATATGTCCCAGGTAGGAGACCTCTGCCATACCCACTTGACATTTGCTGAGCTTAAAGGTCAACCATGCCCTCTGTGGTCTGCCCAGCACCTCCCTGACATGCTGAAGGTGCTCTTGCCAGGAATGGCTGTAGATGGCAATATCATCTAGGTAAGCAAGGGCAAAATCTCCTGCTCCTCCCAGGATATGATCTACCAGCCGCTGGAAAGACATCAAGGCATTTTTCATCCCAAAGGGCATCTTTGTGAACTCATACAAGTCAAAAGGAGTCACAAAGCCTGCCTTCTCTCTAGCACTGGGAGTCAAGGTCACCTGCCAGTAACCCTTGGTAAGATCAATGATGTTAAGATACTTAGCCCCACCCAGCTGCTCTAGGGCTTCATCTGTCCTAGGCATGGGGTAAGCATCTGACTATGAGTATTTACCTTCCTGTAGTCCACATAAAACCTGGTGCTGCCATCCACCTTTGGTATCAGCACCACTGGGAAGGCCCAGGGACTGCTGGACTCCAGAATTACTCCTAGTTCCACCCTTTCCTGTATCTCCTTCGTCAGAGTCTGTTTGATTCTCTCAGGCTCCTATAAGGGGCCTGCTTAATAGGCCTTTGGGGACCTGTATCGACATGGTGTTGCACCAGGTGGGTGCACCCTGGTTTCCCAGTGAATATGTCCCCAAACTCCTGTAACACTGCTCAGATTTCTCGAACATGGGTAGGGGATAACTGCTGGGACATTGCTATCCCTTCCACTGAGGTGTCAGTTCGAGCCTCAGTGAGATGAGTTACCAGATCCCCCTTAGACTCCTCCTGCAATCCACTGCAAATACTCAGCACAAGGGCCTCCCCATCATGGTAAGGTTTCATCATGTTAACATAGTATAATTTGTGCCCCTGCATCCTGCCTAGCAGTTCTACCATGTAGTTAACATCACTGAACTTCCTTAGCACCTTGCAGAGTCCCTCCCAAGCTGCTTGCAGCTTGCTGTGTCTGAGAGGAATGAGAACCATTACCTGCCACCCTATGTCATGCTCTCTAGATCGAGCATTCTTGTCATACCAGACCTTTTTTCTGCTGTTGGGCTTCTGACAGGTTCTCCTGGGCCAAGCCCAGTAGTTCCCTGAGCCTTGTCCTGAGGTTTAGGACATATGCCACAACAGACTCCTTGTGGGATTCACACTCACCCTCCCACTCATCTCAAATTGAATCTAGAGGCCCCCTCACCCTATGCCCACACAACTACTCAAACGGTGAAAAACTGTGGATTCCTGGGGAACCTCTCCGTAAGCAAACAACAGATGGGGCAAATATTTGTCCCACTCCCATTTAAATTGGTCTGCAAATACCCGTTAGCATGGTCTTGAGTGTAGTTTAAAATCTCAACAAGACCATTAGTCTGGGGATGGTAAGGGGTGGTCTTTAAGTGCTTCACCCCACAGTACTTCCACAGACAAGTCAGCAGGTCTGACATGAAATTGGCACCTCTGTCAATCAGTATTTCTTTTGGAAAACCTTCCCTGCTGAAAATCTCTAACAAAGCATTTGCCACCTTATCTGCCTCAATGGAGGACAGAGCCACTGCCTCAGGGTATCTGGTAGCATAATCTACACCTACTAAGATATAACTTTTCCCTGTGGAACATGGGGTACTCAGACACCCCACAATATCCACTGCTACCCTCTGAAATGGCTCCTCAATCACAGGCAAAGGCATCAAAGGAGTTTTCACCTTGTCTCCATCCTTGCCTACACTTTGGCATTGCTCATAAGTCCTGCAGTACCCTGTTACATCTCTGGAAATCCGAGGCCGATAGAATTTCTGCATAATACGTCTCTTTGTACGTTTTACTCCCATATGATCTACAAAGGGAATATCATGGGCTATGGCTAGAAGTGCCAGATGGTAAGCTCTGGGCACTACCAACTGCTGTATTCTCTCACCCTCTAGCCCTCCCTCAGGGGTCCACTCTCTGTACAGTAACCCTTTATGCCAGTATACTGATTCCCCCTTCCCTTAAGAATCAGATGCCTCACTAGTTACCTCCCACAGGCCTTGTAATGTAGGCTCTGAGAGCTGAACCCGTCTCAACTCTCTCTTTGTAACCCTTCCCAGCTCCCCTTCCACAGGAAGTCTGGCATCCTCTGACAGCTGTGCCTCACTGTCAGCCTGGGTACTACTACTCATCTCTGCCTTTGCAGTCACTCTGTTCAAGAGAACATCAGCACCCACAAGCAGCTGTGGCTCGCCTTCAGTCTCACTGCTACAGGCTAGCTCCCTCCCTGAAGTAACCACCTCACCAGTCCTGGCTGCAAGTGTGTGGTCTGTCTGGGTCTCCCCCAAGCTACCAGACCTACATGCTTGCCTCCAAGCCTGACTGCATGTAACTGCATGTACACATGATACTGCATTATCAAACTCATTCCCTATCAGGACATCTGCAGGGATATCCTCAAACACACCTACTTGCTGGCTTCCTTTTCCACCCTCCCAATCAAGGTGAACCACAGCCAAAGGTATTTGGAATTGGGTCCCTCCTAAAGATCTGACTGAAGTAGACTGCCCAGGCAAGTAGTGCTCCTCTGTAACCATTGCAGGCTTCACAATGGTTATGTCAGAGGCTGTCTCTCTCTTAGCAATGTTCTCTTTGCCATTCACTAAGATAGGACATAACCTCTTGTGGTAGTTTGGTACCCTTTTTGTATAGAGACAACCTACTGCTGGCAGTTTGTCATTCCCACTTACTGGCTCTCCCACCTTTTGTTCCCCACCTTGCCTCCATGGACATCTATATGCTACATGGCTCCACTGGTTGCATTTAAAACATGTAACCCTTGGTCCTGGACATGTACCTGGACTAGTGGCTTCCCCTGCTACTGGCAGATTCTGTTCGAACAGTCTGGGCTGCCCAAAATGGGTTCCCTTAGACCCATGAGCAACACTGGGTGCCTCTCTCTTGTGCAGTGATGCCCTCCTTGCTAGGTATAGGTCTCCCTTCTTCCCCAACGCATCTACAGTAAGGTATTATCTATCAGCTAAACAGATTCTTATATCCTCAGGCAAAGTTCTAATGGCTTTTTCCCTCACCAAAAGTCTGCCAGCCCTTCAAAAGTGGTGACCTGACATCCACTCACACACCTATGGGAAAAAAGTGCTTAGTTCAGCAACATATTCACACACACTTTCATCTGCCTTGCGTCTATGCTCATGAAACTTTTGCCTATAAGCTTCAGGTGTTAACTTAAAACATTCTAGAAAACAGTTTTTTTACAACATTATAATTTAAGCAGTCATTATCAGACAGTTTGGAAAGAACAGTTACAGCTTTACCATGGAGTAAGGGGGTCAGGAACCATGCCCTTGGTCGACATTATATTGTTTACATACCCTCTCAAACATATGAATGAAACTATTAAAATTATCCCCCTCTGTAAACTGTGGAAGAAATTTAATGACCTTTGTTGCTTCGGGGGTTTGGTTACTCCCTTCCGCATTACCTCCATAACTCTCGCAAAGAGTCAGCATCTCCTTTTCATGTTACCTCTGCCTCTCCTTCTCCTCAGCTTCCAGGCATAGCAGTTTCTCATTTTCCTCAGTCTCTAGACAACTCCATCTCTCTGCTGTTTCTATTTCCAAAAGCCTGGCCTCCAACTCAAGTCTCTCTAACTCCAGACGGATTTTTAAGTCCTCCATGGAAATGCTGAGCTGTCCATTTTCTGAGAGTTGTACATCTCCATGGCCAGTCTGATTGTCCTCTCCTGGTTACTATTCTTTGATGCATCTTTGACTAAAGCTGCAATTATATCTGCTTTAGTCAGGTTGGCATGCACCAGTCCTTTAGCCTGGCACATCTCAGCCAACTGGCTCCTTGTCAGCTTGCCATACTCCTCTGCTGACATGCTTGCCTGCTCTCCCTAACTAAGCTAACAAAAAAAAGAACAATTGTAATATGAACTCTGAATGTTAACTGTATGGCTGATTTAGAGTACACACACCTTCACTGATCACTGTAGACAAGCTACAGGAATTCAATATCCACTCCACTACACTCCAATTAATGTGTGATGTGGCTAACTCACCAATGTCAACCAATTAATATGTGATGTGGCTATCCCACCACTGCCAAACAATTAATATGTGACGCCCCTGCACTCGCCCAGTAATCAAGGAGCCTCAATCCACACCACTAACACCAGCGAGGGACGTGCACATTGTGAGGATAAGTACACACACAGTAAAGTACAATTTCCCTTAAGAGCACACAGAAATCACAGTCAGTCTGGGGCTGGGTTCTCCCTCTTTCTCCAGAGCTCCAGTAAAACTCCCTACTGGCACAGCTATAAGTTTAAGATCTCAACCGAGTGGTCAAGCCAAAACCTCCAGCACCATCTCTGTCCAACCAGTGCTTCATGTCCCTGTCCAAGTAGCTGACTGACACACACACACACTTTGAGATTTGATTTATATGCAAACACAAAACACTCCTGGGGAAGGCTGTCACAGGTTTACTAGCTATGCTCCCTTCTGCCCAGACTATAAGGTAGTAATCACTGCTACCAACCACCCTTACGTATCAGCTATTATAAGTCCCTTCCCAAAGGCTGACCAATTCTACTGTGTAATGTTACTATTATCCAAATGGTAAGTGTGACCAACAGCAAGGCTATTTATGAGTGGCCTGTACAGTGTCACCATATACAATTGCAAGTACTCTAAGAGCTTATATATGTCTAAACAAACCAGTCACAATTAAAAGGTTTAAATATATTTAATAATAAATAATAAAAGAACAAGACAATACTCAGTAACTTAACCCAGTGACAACAGAGTTTAGAATCATAGGAAATACTTTAAAACAACATTGCAGGACAGTCTCACAAAAATACAGAAAACATCTAAACTAATCTTTACTGTACTCCTATCTACAGCTAAGAGATACTATGCCCTAAATGACTTAATTACAGAGCCAGGCAAATACAGTTGAGAAGATATTTCTAGGTCCTAAGACAAATACAAAATGCCCAAACTCACTCTCTGAGATAGTTCTTAAGTTACTATCAAACATTTCTGCTGGGTTATCTCAGATTACATCATTCTTTGTCACCTTTGTGAAAAATACTTATTTCTGTAAGTTTGCCTGGAACTGGAAGTTGTAAAACAGCCAACACCTTTACATTTGAAACCTGTAATTATTTATGTTTCTAGACAATAGAAAACCCTCTAGCTCTAGACATCCTGTCTCTAACAAACTTTATAACACATCGTAAAACTCTTTACCTTTCAACTTATTTTCTTAGAGTTTTGCAAGTTAACTCTGTATGTTCCAACTTCTACCATGAAAACATACATTTGCATAGGCATATAGTCTGTATACACTTCTGCTCTTCTCCAGCAGGGAACACTGTGGTTACATTCTTGAAACTCGGCACATAACATATGGTTTAAGACACACTTCTGCACCAGCAGTTTAATACACACACACAACATATAGTTCTCATAAATTTTAAGACAAGCCTATGGGTCATATTAATATTCACAAATGACAGAATTATTTACAAAATTCTCAGAGAGAGGGGGAAGGCTCAAAAACAGCGGAGTCAAACCAACTCTCCCAGATTCAAAGTGGAAGTCTCAACTCCAGGAGCCATCCAGATCCAAAAATGTTGGATTGGAGGAATTCAAGGTCAATGTCAGATCCAAAGACACCAACCTCCTCGGATCCAACACAGACGGCCCGAAGCACTCAAATCCATTAAATGCAAAGTCAAAGGATCAGTCAGAGAGGGAGTGGAAACTGGGTGAAATCCCGGATTCGATGGGGTAGGGACTAATATTGCACCTTTCTGAATCTGCTCTGTGATCAGCTCTGTCACTATCCTCACCACATCTGCTTCAGTAAAGCTTTGAGAGAAACGCAAGGACGCAATAGATGCAGGTCTAGAATGTCTCTCCAGGAAAGGGGATGTTAGTCAGGATGAAGTTGGGTCAAAGGATGGAGAGTAGGATGTCTGAGGCATACATTTCGGATCCGAAGGTGTTGAATCCAATGTAGGTGACTTCAGCTCTGTAGTGAGAATTTTCTTTGGATCCAAGACCTTCGAGATGGCAGGCTAGGTTGGATCTGATCTTAGGAACTTTTTCAGCTCCAAGGAAGATATTACCTTGGCTGATCTGGGCCTCTTGGAATGGTCCCTATGCTTCGAGGTCGAAGGCTGATCACTGGATAACGCCTGCAAAAAAGAAGATGGTAACATACCTTTCAATATCAACTTGTTTTTTTCATTCTGTGAGGGCCTGAGAATCAAAAGCCCTGCATATCACACATTCCTCTTTCAAATGGTCAGGACCTAAGCAATAGAGGCACAGAGACTGCCCATTCAAAAAGGGCATTTTGTGCCCGCACTAGGTATACTTCTTAAATCCCTTCTCTGACATAATGTCTAAAGAAAGAACGAGAGAGAGAGAGAGAGGAGGGGGCAGAGACACACACGGAGAACAGAAGAAAAAGGCTTTACAGTAAAGATGAAGGACAAGGGAGATGATTAGTTTTTTTTGTTTTTGTACTGAAAAAAAATAGAAGAATCACAATGTAGACATGGAAACAAGGAAGAAATAGCGAGATCTAAAAGGTAAGAAGGAATACATTCCACTTATCTCCAGAAAAGAACACAGAAACTTGAGAGCTCTAAAGTAACCACATCTGAACACACAAGCAGCAAATGAGATCTGAGGTGACAGGTTAGCAATGCACTGTGGGTAGAGGACAGCTAGAGAGCTTGAAGGTTTTCATGAGCTGTAGTAACAGCTGAGTCAGATCAGACATCAGATCAGAGACTCATTTGTTGAGGATGAATGAAAATTGACATCTGATCATACGATATTACAAAAACTGAGAATATGGAAGCTCTGTTTTATAGATGTAGACAGCAAGATACAAGCAGTCAAAATGTTTTAGTCACATTAGTTTTATATACAGGTCAGGCATATTTTTTATCAACCAAAGGAGAAGTTGTGGATAGCAATTAATAAAGAGTTGAAGGATTTTATTTGGGAGGGGAAGATGGCAAGAGTCAAGTGGGTTATGCTGATCCTTTCAACAGAACAATGTGGTTTGTGATTACCTGATTTGAAGGGATACTTCAGAACTACACAGTTAAGGCTCCTATACACAACACAACACAACCAGAAACTTATAATTCAAAGTGGAAAGGGATGATGATGAAACAGGAGGGAAGCCCAAGAAACAAGGACAGACTGGGATTTTGGATTCTGATCCTTAAGGAGAACAACAATAATCATACAGAATATTATATTCACAAAGTAACACAAAGTATTCTAAGAACTAAGCCAACATGGGACTGAAGAAAGGAGATTCTGATGATAGAGATGACTGCAAGTAGGGATCCAAACAACAGGCAAGAGAGGCCTGGAATTTACTGGAGAAAACTGGCAAAGGAACCAAAGTATTGGAAACAAATAATTAGAGATGGAAAGGTAATGGAACAGGAAGAGGCCAATAATTTATTTGGACTGCATTCTATAGACTACCTTCCCTATCAAGGATTGATATCAGAGTATAGGCAAAGAGAAATAAATAGGGGATCCTAAGCAAAACACCAATACCAGTGGATGTTTTAGTAGAATTTATAACAGAAGTTGCTGTCAGAAAACAGAAAATTACTATACAATATTTTATATGCTCTATTAACTATAAGAATCAATCAGAGGAGTTAAGAAAGGATTGGGAAGAAAGACTGGATAAGCAATTTGACAAAGAAACAATGGGAGATATACGTATGACTCCCAAATAAGCAACATCTAGAAGAGTTAGGATCTTTGCTTGGAAGTGCTTACATATGTATTTGTACTCCTCAAGTAGACGGCAAAGAATTTTTCTTCAGGTAGATAGCAAATGTTGAAGGTGTGATGGGGAAGAAAGGGTAACTGGGGACATATTTTTTGGCAGTGTAATGAGTTGGCAGACATTAAAAAATTCCTGCAGACTACTATATCAGAAATACTGGCTGAGCAAATTGGTATAACTAAGGACATGGATCTTTTGAGCTGTGATACAGAATCAGAACTGCCTAAATATAGTAAGGCCTTGATGAGTCTAAATATGTGGCTGCTAAAAAAAGCAATTGCTAGAAAGTGGAAATCAAAGTCTAAACCAACTAACTGTACTAGAAGTAGTGAATACAGTAACAAGAGATAAAACAACTGAAAAAGTGGTCTTTAGAAAAGGGTAGGAGTGAATTACATAGACAAAATTGGAATTGTGGGAACAATACATGCAAAATAATGTTTTGGAGGAGGAATTATGTTTAAAAGAAGGCAGGATTTGAATGAGTTGTGCAGTGTTTGATTGACAATGACTGAACAGATTGTTAGTGATGCATAATGTTTGCAACTAAAAATATGTCAATATGGTTTGTTTTCATTTATATAAATGTATGATTAATTATGTCATAAGTGATAATTTAATAAAGATGTTTCTTTTTTAAAAAGGGATGTAGTCTCTGTTACTCAATGGTGAAGTTAAGCATTAGAAGGAAATATTGTGTATAATCAGACTGGTGTTATGGAAGTAGCAGAAAAAATATCTGATGGAGGTTTAAGTTGGCAAAGGAGACTATATTAAAGTGGGGTGGCAGTCTAAATTCTTGAACATTGAGGCAATGGAAAGTTTTAATTAAGGAAATATGCATGGAAGAGATAGTTAAAGCTTAAAGAAAAATTAAGAACGAATGAGCTCCTGGACAAGATGGGAATTTACATGGAATTAAAAGGATAACAGCTGAGTCAGTACATAGTACTTAAGGAATGGCATGAGGAAGGAATAAAGACTCAAAGGATTTGCAGTTCTTTACAAAGGAGGATGATAAATCAAGATATTAAATAGCAAAGTCTCTTGTGCTGTTAAATACTGATTAGAAGATTTGGGGATAAAGTAATTAATTTAAGGTTGAGTATGATTTTGGATAGAACAGAGCTAATAGTTTCTGGTGCAAACGAAAGAAAACCTATAAACCAAATGTTGGTAACAACAGAATTAGTTAAGGAGACAAGTTGGTGATAATAGGCTGATCAGCTGAGACATCAGAAAAGTACATGACAGCGTTAATGGCATACAGATGTTTGATATCTGAAGGTCATATGGACTAGGAGAAAGACCTGTGATGTTTATACAAAGACCTATATTTGTCAGACGGATGGGCAAGAAGGGTTATGAGTAATGGGGCTAGACAATATATCCACAGAGCATCATATTATTTAGTTTGGTAAAGTGCTACCTGCTCAAGAGAAAACTTTTAAGGCTGGCGAACAGGTTACGGGGAAATGAATACGCTTAGTGATATTTACAATAACATCAGGCCTAGACTCTTGTCACTTTTTGTGCAATAGAGTCTTCACATTTTCAGGGGGAGGAAGGGTCATTCTTCTCTCTCTCTCTCTCAACAAAAACAAGATTTTTCCACTTTTATTTTCTCAATGTAACTGTAATCTATTACATTGCTTACATATAATTACTATAAAGGAAAAAAACAGGTAACAATAGTACCACAAAATAGAAGACCAAAGCAGATGTAAAAATAATATTAGGAATGTATATCAATTAGAATGTCAGTTTAAGTGACTCTGCACAAGTACTGTGCTCAGTGACTACAGCATCCAAGGCAAAAGTCATACACTGTCTGACTCTAGAGTTTCGACTCTTTTTTTAATTTCTGCAAATATTTTGGGTTTCTAACACCATGCTGGAAATGGACCCCATTCCTAATTCAAAGTATGATTGATACAATACTAATTTCATGAACTTTAATCTTTGATGTCAGCCAGAAGTAGTCTTCGCAGCACCCCCAATGTGCCCAGTAATGACTCCTGCAATTTGTATGGAGTTACATGTATTGGTAACATATCTAAATACGATTGTTTCTTTTTTATAAGATCCATTGCACCTACTACTATTGGAACTGTCTTTACTAATATTGGAACTGTCTGGGTATCTTTCTTCCACATTGCTCTCATTTCTGCCTGCAAAACCGGATACTTTATGACTTTGTGTCTTTCTGTACACAAGACCCTGTTAGTCACTGGTTGTAGCAATTTCAGTGATCAATGTTACTTTTGTCTTCTTTTCATGGACCACTAAATCTTGTTTTCTCGCATCTATCTTATGAACTGTTGGTGATGGGTGATCCCATGTGATGTAGACTTCATATTTTCTATGATGCTTTGTGGCTCACATTTCCAGTGTTTTTCTGCTACTTCAACATTATAATGTTTTCACAATACCCAGTGCAACAGTCTTGCCACATTATTATGCCTTTCAGTACACAGTCCTTCTGCCATTAGTATATCACAATCAGCAACAAGGTGTGCAACTGTTTCCAATTCGGTTTTACAAAACCTACATTTGTCTGTTTCTTCCACATTATCAATGGACTTTGTAAACCAGCGTGTACGTAGCCCACTATCTTGGACCGCCAATATTAACCTTTCATCTTTTGGTTTGAATTTCCCTCTCCTTAACCATTTCTGCTTTCGGTCCTGATCAACATGAGGTTCTTCCAGGATTTTACTAAACTTGCAACTATATTTAAGCATTC
This sequence comes from Protopterus annectens, assembly GCF_019279795.1. Taxonomy (NCBI): domain Eukaryota; kingdom Metazoa; phylum Chordata; order Ceratodontiformes; family Protopteridae; genus Protopterus; species Protopterus annectens. Next base: position 242,816,039 of record NC_056742.1, read on the forward strand.
TCCACACTTCTTGCCTTCTCATCTGATCCTTCACCTTATATTCTTACTTTTGTTTTTTTGGCACAGTCAATTGTTACCTGACTTTTATCTACTTCTGATTTGATTTCCATTTCTGCCTGACGCTAATATGCTTCTGCTAGACTAAGAAGGGAAGACATCTTAGATTTATTCTCCTCATGTTTCAAAACTTTCACTATGTTTGGGTCTTTTGAGGTCAGCAGATAATGTATACAGTCCCACGATTTCAGATATTATATATGTAATCAATTTCAAGGAGGCCCATACCTCCTTCGGAACGGGGAATATATAATCTTGGTATGCACTGATTTTTATAAATCATTTGGTGAGCATGAAGCATCCTTCTTGTTTTCCTGTCTAATCTATCCAACACCTTTTGGGGCTAGTCAATCACTCCAAAACTGTAAGTTAGGACAGGAAGAGCAAATTAGTTTATAGCTTGAATTTTGTTCCTAGATGTCAATGTTGTTTTCAGGAGTAATTTAACTCATTCTTTCCAATGCAGCTCAGGAAGTTTTCACTGTAACTTCCAATGGGTGGAACCTAAGCCTTTTGACATAATCAAATTATATCCTCACATTTCAAACAAGGTCTTTGGAACCACGTTGATGTCTCTGTAACCACAGGGAATACGAATGAAGTATAAACGGTGAACTCTTCAGCACAAACTATTTTTATAGTGGTACTACTCTTTAGTTTTTATTTCTTAAAGCCAATTTTATAAGTCACAGTTAACACAGTAACTATTACATTTACAATATTTTGTAAACAACTTATCTCAGCAACCACTCAAGTTACACACATGCCATCAGCAAAATTTTATTCCTCTAGCTGAGAACTTTCATACGAAGCTAAGGATTTCTGACTAGTGTTACTTGGTTGTTGAGATATTTAGAAAAATGTGAAAATTATATCTACATAAACTAATATCATAAATACAACAGTTAATATCTATTTACCTGCACTAGACAGGTCAAATATTAACGCAGTTGAGTTTGCCACTGTGTAAGCTTTACAATGAAATATTTTATAATCTTGCACATAGCATGGTTTTGTAATTATTGTTGCAAATATGAATAAGCAATAACTAACTCCTAGAGTTGTCAGTAGGAGTTAACTGCCAAGGCACCTGGAGGCGTCACTCTGATGTAATGAGTTAAGTCTTCTAAAATATTCCTTACTAACGTTTATTCGCATATATTAATGTTTTACTGTTGATAAGAGTGAAGTATCCTTCTTGTTTTCCTATCCAACCAATACAACACCTTTTGGGGCCAGTCAATCACTCCAAGACTACAAATTAGGACAGGAAGAGTAAATTGGTTTACAGCTTGGACTTTGTTCCTAGATGTCAACGCTGTTTTCAGTATTAATTTTAGTCTTCTAAAATATTCCTTGGTTTTATTCACATTTGTTCATGTTTTGTCGAGCCTGCATCAATTCCCAAATATTTATACACTCCCTCATGCTCAAGTTCTTTTATATCACATTCTTTCTCGAACTGATGTTTTCTTGGTGCTGCAGCTTTCCTGCTTTAAAGGTTGCTTTTGCGTATTTATCAAGAAAAATGACATTCTTATATCATCTGAAAAAGTTTTGACTACTTGAACTTGTGCTTTCAGTTCCTCAACTGATGAGCTATACATTTTTAAATCATCAACAAAGAGATGAGAAGTCTTTACACTTTGTTGCTTTCTGTGGAGCCAAATTACAGCCATTACCTAATCTGTTAAGCAGACAGCTTAATGGGTTAAGGACAGAGCAAAAGAGTAACAGAGAGTCACCCTGGAATATCCCCCCTTCGAATTTCTACTCCTGGAATAATAATTTGTCCTCTCAGTCTTATTAAAATTATGGAAGAGGCTACAAAAAATTAATTCTTAAATACTCACAGCAAAACTTTCAAAGAGAATTTCCAACATGACAAATCATAATCTGCAAGCGGGTGATCATGTCAAATTATTAAATACTTTGAGGAAAACTGCTATGTTCTTTAATAATCACACTTTTAAGAGACTTATTTTTATTTACTTTGTAGACAAATGGTGTGTATATTGCAAGTTTAATTTTAAAATTATATACTGCTGTTTCAGTTTCTGGGCATAATATACCTGCAGCTTGTAGGCGAAACCGTAAACCTGAAGGCCCACTTTCATCTCTCAATACATCAACAGTCTCTGCATATACATTACCATGGAAACAGCTGAGTGGCATGATAGGAGCCCTGCAATATAAAACAAGAGGACTGTTACAGGAACATAATTACTATGAATTCTACAATTACTCTTTTCAATCAGGATTTAGGGTTACAGATCTCATTTTACATATCACTTCACCTCTCCTTCAAACAAAGTGCAGTGCTCATTACAAATGTACTGCAGAGGAGATAACTTACTGCTAGTCAAAGTGGTTTTTCACATGGTTTCAGAAAACTTTTACCTACCCATAACTCTGACAGTATACTGGCAGTGCATTTTCTGGCTTATTTCTGTATTTCAGACTTCATTCAGCACAAACATAAAATTTGTCCATCAATGACCATCTCTATCACTCTCAATAATTCAAACTACTAAGGCTCCAATAGTGATAGATGAGGGGAAAAAATTGTAGATTTGTGGTAGTAAGGGGATACTGGCAAGAGAGGAGGATTACAATGGCATATATTTATATTCCACCAAAAACTGCTATTATGGAGTTTAAGAAAATCTGGGGGGAAATAATCAGCATTTCAGCAGGCATTATTAACTGTATGCGGGGACTAGAATTTGATTTGCAGTAGTGAGGATATGCCATTGAGACCTAGAAGGGACAGTATAACAAAACAGGGCAGATTTCCACGGAAATGTATGAAATATTTGGTACGGAAGACATGAAATCAGTAGTAGGAACTAAAACAGAATTTACATATTATTCCCCAAGGTACAATAATATTTCACAGGAATGTGCATTTACTTGAAAGCTTCAGGACACATCCAATAACTACCTCTGAAAATACACCAATTAAAGCTAAGATAAAAATGTAGGGTAATGAAGTAAAAATAGCACACTAGTGCTTTCTCACCTACCTGTTAAAAAACAGGAATTTAAGGAATGGGTAGTGGAAATTATTTAAAAGTTATTAGGAAGGACAGAAATATCTTCAGAAGTTATAGCTAGTGACTGGGATAAAATGAAAATGGAGTTTAAAAATAGGATCTAAATACAAGAGAAAGAGAGAGATGGTTAAGAAGTAATAGAAATTTCATAGAAGAGCTGACAAAGGTTAAACTGTGCAGAATAAGGGGATTCTCACAGAACGGGGGGGGGGGGGCAGAGTGCTCAAGAGAAAAATAAGGTGCATCTGGATAATATGCATGAGTTTAAAAAAGATTGCAGTTAAGCAACTATTTTTTGATAACAGCTCCAGAGCACAAAAACTTTTAGCACAATGACTTAGGCACCAGAGCATTAAAAGGGTTGTCACCAAACATATAGAACTTATAACAAGAAAAATAACCAGAGATCCTGTAGAGGTTTTACGTGTATTCCAGATATTTTATGACAAAGTGTATAAAACAGGAAAAATTTGGAAACCAAGAAAATGTACAAATGGAAATATTTATGAAAGACTTCATTATGCCAAGTCAGAGTAGATGAGGCTCAACAACAGTTAATACAGGAGGTGATGACATAAAAACAGTATACTCAATCTTCAGTAAAGTCTCCAGGAACAGATGGGGATTTTAACAGTATTTAAAAAAGAGGAGAAACATCAACATCTTGGAAGAAAGCTATGGTGGCTGTGCTACCTAAAAACAGCAAAGACCCTTCAAACCAAGTTTTGTATAGACCCATTTCAATTTTAGACCATGAGTATGAAGTATTTAAGTCTAGAACAACTAAAAGAATGCCAAAAGTGTTGCCAAAATTGACAGATATGGATCAATGTGGTTTTGTGGAGGAGAAGCAAACCTGTGACAATATTAAAAGAACAATGATGATCCAAGAAGGAAGCAGAATGTAAGAAAATACCTCTGTTGTTGGCGAGTCTTTTTTTTTTAAACACCGTTACTGAATTATCATTTCTGACACAGGCAAATTTACATTTATATAAAAGTAATCAAACTGTATTAACAAGTTCACATTTACAAACATTACACTTCACATATATTGCTACATATCACATAGCAACATTACATAAATTATTCAATTCTTGACATTTTGTAACCAAGAAACATCTTTATTATAGGTTCATAGGTTCATAGGTTCATACTAGGCTATCTGCCCGAGGGCATTTATAAGCCTAGCCCATAGTTTTGTGGCTTACGCCACCCCTTTAGTTTGGAGAAACTATGCCCATTATTTTGCTGTGCCTCTGTCGAGCAGTGACACTGAGGTAACCCCTGGGGTGTATCTGCGATCTCCCTTCCATTGGTCAAGATTCCTCTTGAACAAGGCCAGCGAGGTGCTCTGCCTCACATAAACCGGGATTTTGTTCCACAGCATAGGGAGTCTTTGGGTGATGAATCTATCCCTCCAGCACGTCCTATTAATAACCGTGTCGAGGTTTAAGTCTCCCGCCCTTGTGGCTCTGAGGGATCTAGATTTTTGAGATGAAGCATGTTCATCAAATCTGGGTTTGACATGGCCTTGTATGTCAGGCATAGGTCACCTCTGAGCAAGCGGTAAGCAACTGAATATAACTGGAGTTCTTTCAGTCGGGCAGCATAAGACAGATTTTTGAGACCCTTTATCCTTTTGGTGAGGAACTTTGTGGCCTCTCCAGCTGCTGCAAGTGTCGGGTCAGATACATTCCGAATGGGGCATTGTACTCGATCATTGGTCTGATGAGTGATGAGTATAGGGAGACTATGACTTCCCTTGATCTAGATGTGAATCCCTTCATGATAAGGTGGGCAATGTAGAAGGTCTTCCTAACTACTTTAGCAATATGAGTGTCGAATGAAAGGCTACTGTCAACCTGGGTTCCCAGGTCCCTAATAACTTCTTCTGTGTTCAGGGGATTGCCACCTATATGGTAGCTAGGGGTAACCTTATTTTTCCCGAAGGGTATGACTATGCATTTCTTGGCATTTAACTTTAGGCCATGGCTCTGGCACCAGTTATCCGTTTCTGTGAGACCCTTCTGAAGGATATCTGTGTTGGATGTGTTTTCAACCACGGCGCCCAGTTTGCAGTCATCTGCAAACTTTGTCAGCCATAACCCTCCTGTGTTTGCTTGTACTTCAGAAAAGTAGATGCCAAACAAGAGTGGGCCCAGGACTGAGCCTGTGGGACACCACTTGTGACAGGCTTTGAGTCTGACATGGCACCAGCAACTCTGACCCTGTGGGTTCTGTCACTCAGCCAGTTTGCAACCCATCTTGTAATGTATGGGTTTACATTTAAGTCGATGAGTTTTTCAATGATACCCGAGTGAGGTATTGTATCAAAAGCCTTCGCCAGGTCTAGGTAGGCTGCATGGACTGCCTTTCCCTCGTCAATGGCCTTGGTGACTGTTTCGAAAAGTCAACCAAGTTTAAAAGGCATGATCTGCCTTTGACAAAGCCAAACTGGGTTGGATCCAAAGTCTGCAAGTTCCCTATGTCTTTATTTATGAGATCCATTATGATCCTCTCCATGGCTTTGCAGATAAGGCTTGTCAAGCTAATGGACGGTAATTTCCAGGGTCGGTGGAGGCACCGCCTTTGTGGAGTGGGACCACAGTCGCTGTGCGCCACTCCTGGAATGCGTATCCGGAGGTGAGACTAAGATTAAACAGCTGTCCTAACTGTGGGTTTAATTCCTCGTTGAGTTCATGGAGCACACAGCCGGGGACACCATCAGGTCCCATGGATGCTGTGTTCTTTGCCTTGGAGAGAGCAGTTCTCACCTGGGCGTTAGAGATGTTTGGGCGGCTACAATAATTTGGTATAGATATCTCTCCTTTAGGGGGGGGGAGAAGTTTGCACTGAACCTGTCAGCCAGTATGTTGGCAATGTCTGTAGGATCAGTAATCTTCACATCATTTTGAACTAATTCTGAGCATATCTGGGAGTTTCCTCCTAGGTTTCTGACATAGCTAAAGAATGCCTTATGGTTGTCTTTAGAGTCCTTAGCTATTTTTTCTCAAAATTAGCTTTGGATGATTTTATGAGAGCTCTTAGCTTTTTACTTATAGTGATCAGCGTGTCTTACCTTTTAAGGATTTTGCTCTATCTTGTAGTAGCTTTCTCCTTTTGTTGTAGAGTTTGTTTATGGCTGGGGTCCACCAGACTGACGCTTGCCTTTGGTACAAAGAGTCTTTGTTTTGCTTGGGATTGCCTGATCCATGCAGCCCTGCAGGTGCTGGTAGAAGGCATTTGTAAGTGATTCAGCAGTTTGAGTAATGTTAACCGCCGGCTCAGGGGCCTTAAAGGAGACCACACTAGTCTTTAGAAGTGTGAAGTCGGCTTTCGAGAAGTTCTTTACTGTGGTCTTTTTCATTTCGAGTGGGTTGGATTAGGACCCCCTGCGAGATTAGTTTGTGATCAGATCTCACCAGTGAGGGTATACTTCGGCGTTGAACATTGTGCTCCCATGTTCGTGATGATGAGATCAAGTATGTTTTCTCCTCTTGTGGGGATGGTGACTAGTTGTTCCATGGCATTTGAGTTTATGAATTCCAGGAACTTTTGGGCTAGAGTGTTTGGGCTTGAGTAGTGTTCCCAGTCTATATTAGGGTAGTTGAAGTCACCTAGTATGATGGTGTTCGGAGATACATTTATCCCTCCAGTGTTTTCAGGAAGGCCATATGAGGTTCCTGAGTTTGCGAGGGTGGCCTGTAACATGCTACAAATTGCAGAGCAATCTTGCCTATGGTTAATTGCACCTGGATGGTTTCCGATGCATCGTGCGATGCCACCAATCTTGAGGTGTGGGTGTCCTTGATGAATATGGATACCCCTCCTCCTTTCTTGGTATTGTCCGGGTTTTGGGTCCGAACGCATGATATGAGGTAAAACCTGATAGTGCTGGGGTGCTCTCAGGAGCCTTGAACCAGGTTTCTGTCACAGCACAGACATCGATGTTCTCCATACTGAGAAGGGCCTCGAGTGCGTGCATCTTGAGGTTGAGACTTCTGGCATTGAGCAGCATTACCCTTAGTTTTTTCTTTGTTTTGTTCTAGGGTGGTAGGTTTAGAATTTGAGCCTTGCCTAAAAAAGGCACTATGGGGGTGGCAAGAGCCTTTGCCAAAATCCGGAATCCCAGGGGTGACAAGTGCAAGCCGTCCCTTGCGAAGCAGCGTGGCTTGTCCAGCATGTCATCCCAGGCAGACAGACATTGGATCCCCTTTGAATGACACCAGAGTTTAAGCCAATTGTTAAAGCTGATCATCTTATCTCTGTATTGTGGCATCATTCTTGGTGAAGGTAGGATACTGCTCAAGGTCAGGGTCATACCTGCTTGGGCTACATAATCAGAGAGCTCCTCTATGTCTCTTTTCATGTAGTCCAAGGAGGTACGTCTCAGGTCGTTAACACCAGCATGGACAATGATTGAGTCATACTTGTACCTGCTGTTGAGAGACCTGAGTGCATGCGTTATGTGGCGGATTCTAGCACCCGACAGGCAGCTTACTGTGACCTTCTCCTTACTCAGTCTGGTGAGCGGGACGTCAGTGTGTCTGACTATGGAGTCACCAATGACTAGTGTGTCTGGCATTGTGTTTGGCCTTAAGGGCTGTGACTGCTTGACACTCTGACTGTGTGGTCTATGTGTTGCAGGTGTTGTGTTCTGAGGTGGTAGTTGTTTGGGTGTCTGCTTTGGTGGCCTCTGCTGTTTTGGTAGATTTTTGATCAGAGCCTCCGAGTATGTCTTTGTGTGTTTATGTGTATGATTTGAGGTTGTGATGGTATTATGTGAGACTGGGTCTATAGTGTGTGTGGTTACCTTCTCCTCCTGTCTGGTCTTGCCAGTCCTATGTTGAGAGAGCTCAGCCTCCAGTTTGGCCGTATAGTTGCATCTCTCGCATGTATTTGTGTTTTGTGGGAGGAGGAGAGGGTTGTCTGTGTACATGAGGCAATTGTAACATTGCCTCAATATTCCCAGGTTCACCAGCTGAGCAGGAGAGGACAATAGCAACTGATCCCTCGACATGCTAGAAGGAATAGACAGAAAAACTTAAGAAAAGGTTCTGGGGGATGTGGGTGACCGAGAAATGGGGTTTGCTTTTTTGGGGTACTATTAAACCATCATTTGTGAGAGAGGCAATTATATGTTTATATAAATGAAAAACTATGCCTATACAATCCTAGTTGCAAACATTTTACATCACAAACCACACTGACACTTGCAAATATCATACATCACTTATAATCTACCCAATCATTTTCAGTCAAACATTACATAGCTCATTTAAGTCCTGCCTTCTTTTAAACCTCATTCTACCCCTGTATGCATTGCTCCTACAATTCCACTACCACTTTTTCATATGTAGTTTGCTCCTACCCTTTTCTAAAGATCTCAATTCCAGTTGCTTTATCAGTGTTACTATACTCACTACTTCTAGTATAGTTGTTTTAGATTTTCATTTTCTAGTAATTGCTTTTTTCATCAGCCACCGTAATTATAGACATGGCAAGGCCTTAACATGTCTAGCCAATTCCAATTCTGTATCATAGCTCAGAAAAATCATCTCCCCACCCAGCATCCCCGACAGTGCATCCCACAGGGAATCCCTAAAATCTGCCAACTCACTGCACTCCCAGAAAATATGTTCCCAATCACCTCTTTCTTCCCCATCACAACTCCAACATTTGCTGTCTACCTGAGGAAAGATGCTCTGGAGTCTACCTGCGGTATAAAAATATCTATGTAAACATTTTCAAGCAAGAATCTTAATCTTTTAGATTTTGTTACATATTTGGGAGACATATATCCTCCCACTGTTTCTTTGTGAATTGCCTATCCAATCTTTCTTCCCAATCCTTTCTAACCTCCTCTGATTGACTTTTATAGTTATCTTGCAATATTTCATATGGTCTACTAATTATTCCTTTTTTAATGGCAGCTTCTATTCTAGACTCTACTAAAAACTCTACCAGTGCTGATCTTTCTTTTAGGACCCCCTATTTCTTTCTCTTTGCCTATACTCTGATATCAATCCTTGATAGGGAAGGCAATCTCTAACCTGCAGTCCAAACAAATTATTGGTGTTTTCCCATTCTATCATCTTTCCCTCTCTAGTTATTTGCTCCCAATACCTTGGTGCCTTTGCCAGTTTTCTCCAATAAATTCCAGCCCCCTCTAGCCTATTGTCTATATCCCTAATTGTAGTCATCCCTAACGTCAGAATCTCCTTTCTCCATTCCCATGTTGACTTAGTTCATAGGATACTTTCTGCTACTTTATGGATATAATATTCAGTATGATTATTATTCTCCTTAAATGCCTACATCCAAAATCCCAGTCTCTCCTTGTTTCTTCACCCCCCCGTATCATCATCCCTTTCCACTCTGAATTATAGTTTCCTGCTTGTGCTATGCATAAGAGCCTTAACTGTGTAGCTTTGAAATACCCCTTCAAATTGGGTAATCCCAATCTACCCTGTTCTACTGGAAGAATCAGCTTATCCCACTTGACTCTTCCGGTCTTCCCCTAGCAGATAAAGTCCTTCAGATTTTTATTAATTGCTATCCTCAACTTCTCCTCTGGTTGATAAAAAAAATATGCCTTCCCTGTGTATAACACTAATGGAACTAAAAACATTTCAACTGCTTATATCTTGCTATCCATATCCATATAACAAAGCTTCCACTTTCACAGTTTTTATATTATCTTTTGTTTAGTCTCTCCCACATCCTTTAGCTGCCACACCAGAATCATTTTTAATGCATACTCCTACATACTTCATTTTATCATGTCCCCATAAATATGAATATTGCTGAACCAATTAATTTGTAGGTACATACTTTACCCACTACACCTTTTGTTTTAGTTTTATTAATTTTGTATCCTGAAAAGATGTGAAACTGTCTCAAAATGTTCCAGAACACTGTAATGTCTCTTTCTACTTTTGTCAGGTATAAAATAATATTATTTGCAGATAAGAGCCAGCTTTTCTTGACTAACATACAAATTATATCATTGAATTTCTGTGTCCCTTACTTTCTTTGCCAATGGTTATAAATATAATGCAAATAACAAAAGGGAAAGAGGAGACCCCTGCCTGGTTCCTCTGCTCAAGCAGAAATTATCAGAGAGGACCCCCACCCACTTTATTTATTTATTTTTTTGCCTCCAATCCCTCATATATTCTCCTAATCAGTTTTATATTTTTTTTTCAGGAAATGTAAATGCTTCTATTGCTCTGCTCATAAAGTTCCAGTTTACTCTGTCAAATGCTTTCTCTGCATCAAGACCCACCAACAACAATGGTATTTTCTTACATTCTGCTTCCCTATGGACCATCAATGTTCTGCTAATATTGTCGATTGTTTGCCTCCCTCCACAAAATCACACTGATCCATCAATTTTGTCATCCCTTCTGCCATTCTTTTAGCCATTGTAGACATGAACACTTTATAATCATGGTTTAGTATTGAAATGGGCCTGTATGAAGCTGGATCTGATGGATCTTTACCCTCTTTAGGTATTACAGCTGCCACTGCTTTCTTCCAGAATGTTGGTACTTTTCCTTCTCTTAAAATACTATTAAACAAAACCTTCCAAATCTTTATCAGTTTTTTTCCTAGCTTCCAAACTTCCACAGGAGTATCACCTGTTCTGGGGGACTTTCCTGTAGATTGGTTATACATCATCATTTTTATCTCGGGTCCTCTTATCCTAACCGTTAGTTATTGCATCTCATCTAACTTTGGCATATTTAATTCTTCCAAAAACATTTCCATTTGTATCTTTTCTTGATTACCATATTTCTCTGCTTTATACAGACTTTCAAAGCATTTCCCAAGTATTTCTAATACCTCTGCAGGATCTAATTACTTCCTTGTTATAGGCTTCCTAAGCTTGGCGACAGCCCTTTCTTTCTGTTGCCTGAGTCGTTGTGCTAAAAGTTTTTATGCTATGTTATTATCAAAAACAGTTGCTTAACTGCAATCTTTCTAAAATAGTACATATGGAGTTAATCCCTTGTTTTCTGCTTAGCATTTTGCAGCTGATCCTCTCCTTGTGCAGTTGATCCCCTTCTTGTTCTGTGAGATTCCCCCTATTCTGCAATACTTTAACATTTGTCAGTCCCTCTAAATAATAATTCTTACTTCTTAACCATAGCCCCCCTTTCTTTTATTTCCACCCTATTTTTAAACTCCACCTTAATTTTATCCCACTCCCTAGTTATATTTTATGATGAGATTTTTATCATCTCTAATAGCTCCTGAATAACCTCCACTACCCATTCCTTAAATTCCTCTCTTTTCAATAGATAGGTGGGAAAGTACCAGTGTCTCATTTTTTTCATCACCCTGTGTTTTTATTTTAGTTATTATTGGTGCATGATCTGAACTAGTTACTGGATGTGTATCAAGACCTTCAAATAAATGTACGTGTTCCTGTGAAATGTAAATTCTGTCTAGCCTAGCACAGTTTTTATATTCTTGAGGAATAATATGTAAATTCATTCTGAACTCCTATTACTGAATTCACATCTTCCATGCCAAATATTTTCATACATTTCTTCAAAAATCTATCCTCCTTTGTTATACTTTTCTTTCTGAGCCCCCAAGACACATCTTCACTGCTGCAAACCAAATTCCAGTCCCCACCTATAAGTAATATTCCTTGCTGAAAACTGATTACTTCTCCCAGAATTTTCTTAAGCTCCATTATAGCAGTTTTAGTGGAATATAAATACATGCCAGTGTAATCCTCCTCCCTTGCCAATTGCCCCTTATCACTACAAATTTGCAATTACTATCTTTTTATCCTCTTCTATCACTACTGGAGCTACTCTTGCAATTAAGTTCTCCCTCTTTTCCATTGTCCCAGATATTCTGCTGAATAACCATCCTGAAAACTTTTTTTTCAAATTCACATGTTCAGTTCCTTCCAAGTGTGTCTCCTGTAACACGGCTATTTGCACTCTAAATTTTTTAATATAGTTCACTATTCTTTTTTTTGTACTTATCTGTGAGACCATTGACATTTAAAGACATTACATAAATCATCATTGCATTAAACAGTTGTTATTCCCACCTTTTAATCATAGCACCTTTTTAGTTACATGTCTAGTTCCAGCTTTTGTATTATATGCATATACTGTTTGGCAGGTTAAACTTTTTACAGTTGTTTCTTGTCATATCCATTTGAGCCTATGTCACATCTTACAAAACTTTTTTTGTTTTATTGAAAGCCCTAAAGAAACCCCCTAAAACCTATTAATTTATTTAATACTAAGACACAAAGCTATGTACATCTTCAAATACTGAAGTGTTACCCCCCCCCCCCCAATACGAACAAATAGCCTAAACTGGCAGCCACACTCACAAACTTCAGTTAACCTAAAATAAAGTATATCAATGCTAAGATGCATGGTGCAGCCTGTGCTTCTACTAAGTGCTAACTGGCTTTATCTTATCTTTGTAGTTCTCCCAGCTGGGAAAACCCATGAATGCTTTCAGAGAACATCATCTCCTAGCCAGTTCTCTTTTCTGTTTTTTTTTCAGCCAATCACTCTCCACTAGACTGTAACTAGTTTCTCTTTATCAGATTTTTTTCCATAGAGACATAATGGCCAGATACAGAATTGCTACTAAGCATACATTCATTTGCTAGAAAAAAGCCTCATAATATTCAATATTATTTTTCATTTACTTGCTTTCTCTTAAAACTTGTTACTAAATCAATCTAAGGTGCTTAATGCAGTCATTCCCCCCATGCAAGGAGGGGGAAATCATATTAATGCTTCTTTTGTCATGCTCTTCTAACCATGCTTTTTTCACACTACAGTACCCACATTTCTTAAAACTGAACAAGAAGAGAGAGAGAAGGGAGAAAAAAGAATAGCAGCACCTATTTACAGTCCCTATTACACTTAAAAATAACTGAGAAAACTTTACTTTACAACATGCAAAGAAAACCACACATCACAAAAACAGTACTATTAAAAATGTTTTCTTTACTTACAGTTAATTTCTCCCCTCTCTTCCCTTCTCCAAAGCATTTTTCTAAACATTAATGAGATGAAGTAGTTCATATACTTTAGAGTCCCTCACAAGTCCAACAAATTCTGAAAAAGTCAAATATTTCCAGATTTTCTTGTTTTGTCATATTTCACAAATATAACTATTCCTCTGCAATTCCACACTAAGTTACTGGTTTTATTACTGTTCATCTCCATCTCCCAAAACCTGTCTCTTCATTTCCAATCTACTCCCGATTTTTCTAGTCAACCCTCGTGCTCCCTTCCTTCTCTCCAACATTTATAGGATCATAGGAAGTTACTAGGCTACTGGCCCTAAGGCCTCTACAAGCCTAGCCATGTTATGCCCTTGTTCTCTTATGGACCAAAATATATGGTCTCTATTTGTATGTGAATCTAAAATCAGCACTGGCTGCACCTAAGAGGGACATACATGAAACCACCGGTGTAAAATAGAAGTTATGTTCTTACCATAACGTTCCATGTTAGTTGTCTTCTTCTCGCCTTCTTCTTGCTGGATGGGTTCGGAGCCGACCTCGGCCACTCTAAAAGCTCGAGAGTTGGTTCCACCGGCTCGAGGCTCCCCTTATATCCCACAATGCTAGGCGTGAGTTACCTCAGATCTCGTTTGTGAGCTAGGCCCAGCTAATAATAGTAGCAGAATAACTGAAACAAAGTCCACCTCTATAAACAAGGGAGAAGAGAAGGGTGACCTACAGCTTGATCCAGGAAAATATGCACAGCAGAGCATATACCTATAGTAAAGAGGTGGTAGAAAGAGAGGTCACAATCAAACTCCTCTAGGTCTGTCCAGGCCAGGGGGAAGGAGGTGGGGCAAGAAGAAGGCGAGAAGGCGACAACTAACATGGAGCGTTATGGTAAGAACATAACTTCTATATGTTAAGTTGTCTATCTCTTCATTCTTGCTGGATGGGACCGCGTCCCTAGCACCTTGTCCCGGGTGGCCTAACGGAACAGACTCTTGAGCATAGTGGAACCAAAATTAGCTCTATGCCTAGAAGCTAAATCCAACTTATAATGTGAAATGAAAGTGTGAGGAGTAGCCCAAGTAGCTGCTGCACAAATGGTGTCTATAGGCAGTCTGTCTTGGAAGGCTATAGAGGTAGCCAAAGCTCTGGTGGAATGGGCTTTAGGTTTGTTAGGTAGCTTTTGGTGTCTTATTTCATAGACAATGGAAATTAGAGATGTTAGCCATCTAGATAGTGATACCTTAGAAACAGAAAGTCCCTTTCTGCCTTCTGCATAAGAGACAAACAGCTGGTCAGATTTTCTGAATTGTTTGGTTCTATCCAAATAGTACCTTAACTGACGATGAACATCTAGCCAATGCAATTTTTGTTCAGACCTATTAGAATATTCTGGAAAAAACACAGGGAGGTCAATGCTTTGATTTAGGTTAGACGCTGAGGCTATTTTAGGTAAAAAGGACGGGTTGGTTCGTAAGGATACCCTGTCCTTATGGAACAACAGATAAGGAGGTCGACAGCTGAGTGCATGAAGTTCTGAAACTCTTCTAGCTGAAGTAATAGCTACCAGAAAGAGAGTCTTCCATGATAGCAATTTTAAAGAACAGGAAGCTGCAGGTTCGAAAGGGGGGAGAATCAAGGAACTGAGAACTAAATTTAGGTCCCAAGGAGGAGGAGGATTTGTTATAGGAGGTCTGAGTAGAAAAACTCCCTTCAAAAAGGCTTTGCAAAGCTTGTGGGACATTATGGCAGATTCTGAGACGCCCACATGAAAGTTAGAAATGGCTGCCAATTGAACTTTAAGAGTAGAAGGAGATGAACCTGCATGGAAGAGTTCAGCTAGAAAATCAAGGACTATTTGGATGGAAGCCGTGAAAGGATCTATGTCCCTTCCTTGAGCCCAATAGGCGAAACGTTTCCACTGACTCAGATAAATCTTCCGAGTGGAAGATTTATGGGAAGCTATCAAAATATCTCGAACAGCGTGAGATATTTGAGGAAGCCTGGCTAAGGTTGGAATTGGAGGAACCAAGCAGTGAGGTTCAGAGAGGGGAGGGAGCGATGAAACTGACCCGACTGATGGATCAAAAGATCTGGAACTAGGTCCAGATGCCAAGGTTGCTCCAACAGAAATTGATGTAGAAAGGGGAACCACACCTGTCGAGGCCAGTAAGGAGCAATGAGGATCAAGGAGGCCTTCTGAGCGATAGCTTTCTGTATCACTTGAGAGATTAGTGGGAAGGGAGGAAATGCATACAGAAGTCCCCGGGGCCAAACTTGGACTAGAGCGTCTCTGCTGGGCTGGCCTGGTAGCGGGAATAGGGTGAAGAAATCTTTGCACTTGCTGTTTTGGGGAGTAGCAAAAAGGTCGCAGCAAGGCTGACCCCACTTGAGAAAAATTTTTCTCACAATAGAATCTTTCAGAGACCACTCGTGAGGCATGAGGATAGCTCTGCTCAACTTGTCCGCGATTTGATTGGACTTCCCGGGGATGTGCGTTGCTATCAGAAACCGCTGAGAAGAAATCGCCCATTGCCACAGTCTGAGTGCTTCTCGACATAGGGGATAGGACCTGGTTCCGCCTTGTTTGTTGATATACCACACTACAGACATATTGTCTGTCTGGATTGCTATCGTTCCCAAGGGAAGAGAGTCTTGAAGGGCTTGCAACGCTAAAAGCACTGCTCTCATCTCTAGAACATTTATGTGCAAGTGGCATTCGTCTGGTTGCCATGTGCCCTGGACAGTTCTGCCCTGATAATGCCCCCCCCACCCGATCAGGGAGGCGTCCGTTGTCAGAGTAGCAACCGGAGGGGGAGGAAGAAAGGGTCTTCCCAAGAAGAGCTGAGGGGAAGACATCCACCACAGAAGATGATTCCTGCATGTTTGCGTAATCATAATGTTGTGGGACATCGGAAGTTGCTGGTATGACCATTGTGAGAAGAGCATCCATTGAAGGATTCTCATGTGGAATCTGGCTAATGGAAGCAGAGGTATGGCAGCTGCCATAATCCCCAATACTTTCAGAACTAACCTGGCTTTGACTCTGTTGCTGCTGAAGAGGAGCGAGACCAGTTTGTGTATGTCTGTTATTCTCTGATCTGTTAGCCTCGCAGACATGTTGACTGTGTCTAGAATTGCGCCTATGAAGGTAATAACACGACAAGGCGACAAAACAGACTTTTCGCAATTTATTGAAATGCCTAAGTTTTGACAAATGCGAAAGGTGTAGTCCCTGGCCATTAGAAGAAGATGCTTGGTGGGAGCTGTGAGGAGCCAGTCGTCCAAATATGGAAACACCTGGAATCCTTGGCGTCTCAGGTGAGAAGCTACCACTGCCATGCATTTGGTAAACACCCGGGGGGCAGTGGTGAGTCCAAAGGGCAGGGCTCTGAATTGAAAATGACTGGTTCCCAGCCTGAAGCGGAGGAATCTTCTGGAGCGTCTGTTCATTTTTATATGATAGTACGCATCCTGAAGGTCTATAGAGCACATCCAGTTTTTTCTTCCCAAAAGGGGAAGGATGGACTGTAGCGTGACCATCCGAAATCTTGTTTTCTTGACCGACTTGTTCAAGATACTGAGATCAAAAATTGGTCTCCAGTCCCCTGTTTTCTTTGGAACTAAAAAGAACCTGGAGTAGATTCCGGATCCTTGCTGGTCTGCTGGAACTGGCTGAATTGCTCTTTTTGCAAGCAGCTTTGAAATTTCCAAAGCTGCAAGATCCCTTTGAGCGGGTGGAACATCTGGAAGGGATTTTTTTGATCGGTTTGGAATGCGAATGAAGGGAATGGAATAGCCTTCGGAAATGATGGACTGTACCCACTTGTCTCGAGTTAGGGATAGCCAGGCTTCTGGGTACAGTGACAATCTTCCCCCGACTGCCTCCGAAGGTGGACAGTCGGGCAACACCTCAGGGATGCTGAAAGGGCTTATCGGAGAAAGTTTCTCGATTGCCCTGGTTCTGCGGACCCCCCCTGCCTCTAGGGCGACGTCTACCATTGTTGTTCCCCCCTCTGCCGGGGAACCGACTCTGTGCGTCAGGCGAAGTCCCTTGAGATTGTTTATGGAACCACATTTTCCCACTTTTCTGGCCTTTGGGGTAAGGCCTAGAAGGAGTAGAAAAACGGACTCCGACGGCAGAAAGAGTCTTGCCATCTGTCTCGCACCTAGTCAAGGTTTCTTTCACTTGAGGACCAAAAAGAGATGATCCATCAAACGGAGAATTAGTGAACGATGTTTTAAAGGGGTCCGCAAAGTTGCATAGCCGCATCCAGGCATGCCTGCATAAGGCCACCCCTGTGCCTGCGGCCCTGCTCGCTCCATCAGCCGCATACGAAAGAAGGCGCATGGAGGAGTTAGCTATGGAGTTCAGGGTAGCCAGCTGAGTGTTCATCTTGTCTTGAAAACCCGCAGCTGTAGGATCCTTCAACATGTCACTCGCTTCTTTGATCAAGTCTTTTTGAAGACGAGTAAAATGGCATAGGTAGTTCAGCGAACGCATTGCAAAGGTCGCTGACGAGAACATCCGCTTCCCGTACCTGTCCATAGACCTAGATTCCTTGTTAGGTGGATGGACAGGCACTGAAGGATCAGCTAGTTCCTTCTTAGTGGCAGCAGCAACCACCATAGCATCCACAGAAACTCCCTTGGTCAGAAATTGTTTATCTGCTGGTGCCGTGATAAATTTTGAGGGTCTCCTGGGAGTGGGGTCCACTGAATCAGGAGCCGTCCATGCCTTTTTTGCTACCACCTGCATGAGGGGGTCAAAGGGGGGAGACACCCAGGAGGTGGAAGGGCGAGAGCCACGCCTCAAGATACACAGATTCATCCTCCGAAGGGCTGAGGGCTGGCCAATTTCCCCTCTGTTTGAGGATTTCTAGAATGTCTGCAAAGGAGACATCTTCAGAAGGGGAACAGGGGGAACCCTCGGAATCCTCTAAATCTGTGTCAGAGGTGACGGACTCAGGTGAGTCTATGTGTTTCCTCTTACACTTTCTCTTCCGAGGGGGCTCTTCTGCCAATTCAGGAGAGGCCTCGGAAGAGGATGAGATCCCCACAGGGGATTCCTGAGGAGCTGGCTCTCTGCGGTCTGGGATGAGGGAGTGAGTAGACTTGACCTGAGGCACCGAAGAGGGAGGGGCGGACGGAGCCGACTGTGGAGTTGAACCAGGTTCCAACACACTCCGCATGACCTCGAATGCACCCCTGTCAGGCAGAGCCAGAGGTGCCCGCTCCGAGAAGCTGAAAACCTCCCTCGGCACCAACAGTGATGGCTCCGAGGCCGATGTCGGAGCCGAACTCACCAGCGCCGAAGCACCGAGAGGGAGAGCGTGGTCGGACAAGGGTCCGATGCCACTCACCCCCTCGGAGCCGACGAGGGAAGTTCGGCGCCGAGATTCTTCTAAGGAAGAAATCGGAGCCGACGATGGAGCCGAAGACATTCGTATCGGCTCCGGCGCTACCACAGTCTCGGTTCCGAAACGCCCCGGCTCCGAGCTCATAGGAGTCAGAGGAGGAACATAATGAGGAACAGGGTCAGGCATCGACTGATGAGTCGGGCTCTGAAGCATTTGGGCCAGTGCCTCGGACTTAAGAAGTCGACTCACTACCCTCTGAAGGTCATGGTCCGACAGCCTCGATGACCTAGAGGAGTGAGATCTATGGCTCCGTTCAGACAGCAAGGGAGATGCTGGAGCCGAATGAACGGAGCCAAGGGACGGTGACCTGGACCTCTTTCTAGATGTCGGCTCCGAAGGTCTAGTCGGAGCCGACACAGGAATTTCCAATACCTCGGCTCCAGCCGGAGCCGAGGAAACCACAGAAGCTGCAGTCTGAGACTCATCGGCTCCAGCCGGAGCCGATGTAGAAGGAGGTTTCGAAGCCTTAGGCCTCGACTCAGTAGCTGGAGCCGAGGACCTAGAAGCCTTAGAGGGTTTGCCCGAAGTAACAGTAAGGGAACCCTCAGGCTTAAGTAAACCTCTCAAAATAAGTTTATTTTTTCTTTCCTGCAGGACTCTGGGGCTGAAGCCATGGCATACAGCACAAGAGTCCTGCAGGTGCAAAGGTCCCAGGCAGTAAACACAAGAAGTGTGACTGTCTGTCAGAGACATTTTCTGACAGCACGAGTCACACTTCTTGAAGCCTGAGACCTTTGAATCCTTGGACATTATCAAGGACCGAAAGTGTAACCACCACACAAAACACACACACACCGATTACACTAAGAAGAAAGTTACCTAGATTAAACTAATTAAAAATTAGTTAGTTAGCTTAGGTATAAAAATATCCCTAACCAAACACAAACACTCCACTTAGGGATAGTAGGGCCCGAAGGCCTAAGGAAAGAACTTATAAGTTCTTGAGGGAAAAAAGAGGGAAATAATGGAAGAAAGGGATGAAATACCTTAAAACTAAGGGAAATATGAAAAACTAAGTTAAGAAAAGGGGATTTAAACTAGTTTAATAGACTTATTAAACAACTGACCTGAGCCGGTAGAAAAACAACACCTCGATCGCTGTAGCGGCAAACGAGATCTGAGGTAACTCACGCCTAGCATTGTGGGATATAAGGGGAGCCTCGAGCCGGTGGAACCAACTCTCGAGCTTTTAGAGTGGCCGAGTCGGAGCCGAGGTCGGCTCCGAACCCATCCAGCAAGAATGAAGGCGAGATAGACAACTTAACATTTTACAGTTTCCCATCCAACTGTCCAGGTTAACCTTAAACAGGGTAATTGAGGAGCAATGTTTTACATAAATTGGGAGTTTGTTCCAGAGGAGTGGCAACCTCTGGGAGACGTCTCTCTCTCTCTCTCCAGCATGTCCTGTTAATATTGCAGGCTAGGTTAAGACCCTAAAGTGAATGAATCTTGTCCCATTGGATTTGTGGATATGCAGCAGCTTCATCAAAACAGGGTCTGAGATTGCTCTGTAGGCCAGGCACAAGTCATCTCTAAACAGTCTACATGATACTGAGTAAACTGATAGGGCCTTCTGTCTGTCCATGTAGGTCATGTGTTGTAGGCCCTGAATTTTATTGGTGAGAAACCTCTGAGGTTTCTCCAGTTGCTGCAGATGTCTGGTGAGGTACATACAGAAAGGAGCAATGTACTCTATTACTGATCTGCCAAGTACAGGGGAGTTATAACCTCCTTAGCTTTGGATGCTATACCCTTGCTTATGAGCTGTGCAATGCAGAAGGCCTTCCTTACTACTGTGGACACCTGATGATCAAAATTAAGGCTGCTGTCAACTTGCGTTCCTAAATCTCTCATCACTGAGTTTGAATTTGGGGGATATTAATTTTGTAATTAGCAGAGGCTTCTCCTTTGCCAAAGGGGATGATCAACTAAATGCAAAAATATGCATTAAGTCCATGGCTTTGACACAAATCATAAGTATGTATGTGTAAGCTCATTTTGTAGTATGTTGACATTTTTCAGGGATTCAGTGATTGCACCCGGTTTGCAGTCATCAGCAAACTTGGCAAGCCATAGGCCATCTATTTTTGCCTGGACTTCTGAAAAACAGATACCAAACAGTAGAGGGTGCAGTAAAGATCTCTGTGGAACACCACTAGCAACAGGTCTGCTGGTAGAGTTGGCATCCTCAGTTATGACTATATGTGCTCTGTTTGTGAGCCACTTGGCAACCCATCTAGTGACATAAGGGTTAATCCCCAGCTGGGTGAGTTTCACAATAATGCCTGAGCTAGGGATTGTGTCAAAGGCCTTAGCTAGGTCTAAATAGGCAGTATGAACTATTTTGCCTTCATCCAGGGCCTTGGTGACATTTTTGAAGAAGTCCATCAGGTTTAGTAGGCAAACTCTGCCCTTAACAAAGCCAAACTGGATCGGGTTAAGAGTTTGAAGGTCACCTATAGCCTTGTTGATAAGATCCAAAATGAGTCTCTCCATGGCCTTGCAGATAAGGCTGGTTAGACTTATAGGTTTATAGTTCCCAGAGTTGGTTGAGGGACCCCCTTTGTGCAAGGGGATTATGGTTGCTGTTTTCCACTCATCTGGGACAAAGACAGTGCTTAGACTGAGACTGAAGAGCATGCTCAGCAGTTCTAACTCCTGTTTTAAACCACTTAATAGGCAGCTTGGGATGTTGTCCTGTCCCATAGAGGCTGTGTTTTTGGCCCTGGAGAGTGAGGTTATGACCTGCTCTCTGGAGACAGTAGGCAAAGGACTGGTGACAGTCATGTTATGGGGTATGACTGGTGGAGACAAGGGGGTGAAGTTTTCACCAAACCGGTCTGCTTGCAGGTTGGCGATGTCCTCAGGTTCAGTATAAGTGGTACCGTCCACAGCTAGTTCTGCACAAAGCTGGGCCTTCCCTTTTAAATTTCAGAAGCTGCTAAAGAATGCTTTGTGATTTACCTTAGCTAAGGATGCTAATTTAGTTTTGTAATTAGCTTTAGAGGACTTAACAACATGTCTAATCTGCTTGTTTATACTTTGGCAGGAGTTCTTTTGCAGGGACCTTTCCCTCTTATTTTTTGACAGCAGTTTCTTTCTCTCATTTTACAACCTATTTATGCTGGATGTCCACCAGGGTTGCTTATTTTTTCATGTGGATCTTGATTTGATACATTATGGTACGGCTGAGTCTATACATTTATATAGGTGTTTATACAGGACATTTGTCTACACCTCAGTATAGGTGGTCACTGCTGTCAGTGCTGGCTGGGGGTCTGAAACTAGTGATGCCATTGCTCAGTAGGCTACAATTTGCTTTGGAAAAATTTAACCTTTTTGCTCCTGAGGGTGGGTCAGGTACGACTGTTACTTTGAACAAGACTATTTTATGATCAGACTTTACCAGGTAGAGCCCCAGACACGGGGTGGTGCAGTGATCCCGTGTTGTTAAGCACGATGTTAAGGAAGTTACAGCACATGTGGTAGTGCCATCTGCTCCACAGCATTTGTGTTAAAGTCCAGTAACCTTTGGGTGAGTGCATTTGTGCTCAAATATGTTACTCCATTGATAAAATAGTTAAAGTCACCCATGACCATGGTATTTGGCTGTACTGAGAATGACTCAAGTATGTCCTGGGTATGCTGTTTTTCGTGGTTCATGGTGGGGGACCTATAGCTAACAATGACATGGCGAGGGTTCCTACAG
Source organism: Protopterus annectens (assembly GCF_019279795.1). NCBI lineage: Eukaryota > Metazoa > Chordata > Ceratodontiformes > Protopteridae > Protopterus > Protopterus annectens. Next base: position 242,838,293 of record NC_056742.1, read on the forward strand.
TTAGTTCGACTTGGAGTAACTCTACGAGTCATACTGTTTAACCAGTCTAGCGGTGTATATGTTTTTAATGAAGATGGATACTCCTCCTCCCTTGGTTTTTTTTTTTTTTTTTTTTTTTTCACATTCGTTGTGTGGTCTGAACATGTGGAAGGCATTGTAGCCCTGCATTGTTGGGGTACTCCTTTGAAACAGTGAAAAAGTTTTCACAGGTGCAGTCTCTCTGTGGTCTTTATTACCAAAAGAAAAAGAAGAAACAGAATCATCATCTGTTTCACAGCTCACTTTTTGTTGGACAAAGTTTTGTATTTTTTCCTTGGCATGTACTTCATCAAAAATGATTTTGTCTCTCCAGGGAAGAATACATTCTTCTTCTTCTTCTTTCGGCTTTTCCCGGTTAGGGGTTGCCACAGCAGATGACCTGTCCGCTCATGATTGGCAGTGGAGTTTTACGGTGTCGAGTTGCCAGCCCGGCACCCAACCTTCCACAGAAGGCACACACATGCACACACTCACACCTAGGGCCAATTTAAAGTGTCCAATCCACCTACAGCATGTCTTTGGGATGTGGGAGGAAACCGTAGCACCCGGAGGAAACCCACGCAGCCACAGGGAGGACATGCAGACTCCACACAGAAGGCACCCCCAGCCGAGGATCGAACCAGAGAACCTCTTGCTGTGAGGCGACAACACTAACCACTGCACCACCGCGGCCTGAAGACATAAAAACACCAAACCCCACAGATGTATGAAGCACAAATCCAAACCAAAAAACATCCAAAGGCAACCACGCAGTGAAGAAATATCTGTTTATTTGTACAGATTTTTCAATATGTTTTCCCATATGAAGGCAAATGATGAGCTGTTTTATCGTGATAAGCCACCAAATCTCTTTGGATCTTTTTTCCTGGCAATGATAGTAACGCCTCCCCTATTTAGACTAGCAAACATGGAATCAACCTCAGTCCTGACTTGAGCTGATCTAATGTGCTGAAAGACAGAGATATCTTCAGACGATTCTCATTAAAAAAATTCAGTGAGCTGTGTGTAGAAAGGATCATCTGCAGTAAGCCCATTGGGAGACTTATAAATCCTCAGTCCTTTCAGCACAATGGTTAAACATATGCTTTGGTCAAAATACAAATTCTCTAAAGTCAGACTTTGCACTTTTTGTAGTTTTTTATCGAGTAACATTAACTGCTGTTCCAAACATGGTTGGTTGGGACCACCATGTGTATCATTATTGTTCAAAGCAACGTTAGCAAAAGGATTATTTGTAAGGTTAAGCAAAAATTCATAGCCAGTATCTGTAGTAGACCCATGCGATTTTGATACACAGCTGTTTCCCCTTTCACCATCACTGTTGCCCCCCCCCTACCAACCAACCCCACTAGAAGTTGGTTCACTGAAAGTCTGAGGTGAAGCAGAAAAAGACCCCAAGGACGACTGAAAATTCTCCAAACTCTCCCTTAGATTGTCCATCACGGCGGACTAGAAAAGGGGTGGATGGTGTAAATTCCAGTAGAATCTTCTCCTATAGGACTTGCCATAGGAAAATCAAAACTTAAGAACACCAAATCCCACAAATGTATGAAGCACAAATCCAAACCATAAACATCCAAAGGCAACCACGCAATGAAGAAATATTTGTTTATTTGTAAAGATTTTCGATATGTTTTCCAATATGAAGGCAAAGGATAAGCTGTTTTATCTTAATAAGCCACCAAATCTCTGTGGATATTTTTCTTTTTCCTGGCAATAATAGTAATGCCTCCCCTCTTTAGACCAGCTAACAAGGAAACTACCTCAGTCCTGACCTGAGCTTATCTAATGTGCTGAAAGCTAGAGATATCTAGTGCTTTTATTTCATCATTTAAGTCTTTTAAAAGAAGCTCATTATGCCCAATTAATAAATGAAGAAACTTTAGACCAGTCCCATTAAAAAATTAGTGAGCTGTGCGTAAAAAAAAAGTCTGCAGTGAGCCCATTTGGATATTTATAAATCCTCAGTCCTTTCGGCAAAATGTTTAAACATTTACATTGCTCAAATTACAAATTCTCTTAAGTCAGACTTTGGACTTTTTGTAGTTTTTTATCAAATAACTAACTTTTCAGTTTTGAGGTTTAACAGATGACTATGCCAAGCCAGAACTGAGCAACTCACACAAATAAGAAAACAGTAAGAATAAACATGGAAAAATGGTCCACGTCATGTTTGAGACAGCAAATAGAAAATCTCTTCCATTTAGTCACACAGGACTTTCTAACAGTGGTTTTTCTGGCCTCCTGAAGCACATCCTCAGAAAACTGGTATCTACAAGGAATCAAAACCCTATCACCCAGTGTCAAGTTAAGGGTGGGAAAGTGAGGATGAATGCGATATCTCTTGTCTTGGCGAGAACATTCATCCTGTGAGGTAACTTGTGATATGACTGTCCCTGCCCAGATGAAACAGAAGGGGAAACTAGTGCTCTCTGGGCCAGAAGGGAGTCACCAGCAAGATTCTGGGCCTGTCCCACGTGATCTTGTGCAGGCCCCTCTGGTAGTAGAGGAAGAAGGTGATAGGCATATATAAACATTCCCTTACAAGAAAAAGAAGTGGCATCCACTTTCCAAGGCAGTGGACTTAGCACTCTTGTACAGAACTGTGAAAGTTGTCTATTCAGACGGGAGGCAAAAAGATCTATTTGAAGTGTATCCCACATGTACAATGTCCAGAAACATCTTCCTGTGAAGCATCCATTCATGAGGATTTGTCATGGATCAGCTCAGAGAGTCTTTCAAAAAAATGTGCTCTAAAGGAATATAAGCCACATGAAAAAACAAGTGACGGCGGACTACAAAATCTCAAGTTTGAAGAATCAGTCTGCAAAGAAGGTAAGACTTTGTGGCCCCTTGTTTGTTGATGTACCAAATGACTGTAGTATTGTCTGTATAAACCTTTAGAGGACCCAGAACCCAAAGGGAGTGAAAGGCCTGGACAGCCAGAATTAGAGCCATCATCTTGATGTTGATATGTTCTGACAGTTGTTGATGGGCCCAAAGACTCTGGACTTTAAGGCTGTTGAAGGAGACTCCCCAACTTTGTTCGGAAGCATCTGTGTGCTGCTCTTGAGTAGGGAGAGGAACCTGAAAAGGCAGACTTGAATTCAGGGAAATCTGGTGAATCCACCAGTGAAGCTCAAGCATGAAGCAAGGCAAGACAGGAATCAGATACTCCAGAGGATGCTTGTGCTGGAACCAAACAGTCTTCAGATACCACTGAAATTTTCTCATATGGAGTTTAGCAAAGGGAACCATGGAAATGGTGGATGTCATATACCCCAGAGCTCTGAGAAATTCCCTTGCAGACCTAATTCAAGGGAAAAGTCTGGACTGACGTCAAAGAAGTTCGGAGGATCAGGAGCTCATATGTACCTTACACCTTGCATATAGGACATACGCCTGAAGTATGGCATCTGGAAGGTCTAAAGGCTTTGGCATGCTGGCCAGATGTTCTGCTGTACTTGGCAGAGTATCCCAAAAGTGAAGAATACTGCAACTGTGATAAAGAAGGAAGGAAGGAGATACAGTGATATCTTATCCAAAGTGAATTGATAAATAAATAAGTCGGTCAGGTAAGTTGTCTCAAAGTGTACATAAGCACCAACACAACACAAAGTTTCGGCCTCTAAAATACACTTTGACTCTCCAAAATACAGGAAATTGGAGTAAAATCTAATTAATAAAACAAATAAGCATGAAAAAAAAAAAAAAAAAAAAGTTAAAAACCTAAGAGCTATGCCCAGAACCAAAATAACGGTCCTTCAATAAACAACTTCCGACATTACCAAAAGCTGATATTCAAGAGACATACCACAATTCTGTCAAAAACAGATAAAATTAAAAAAAAATTAAATACAAATAAGTATGGAAGGGTTCCCCAAAGGAGGCTCACCTATCAAAAGGAAGCTTTGGGACCACTGTTGTTTTCAACAAGCCTCGGAGCTGCATCTGAATGAGGTGGCAACAAAATTCTGAAGATTTTTTGTCACTCTAGCTGCTTATATAGTTCTTTCTGAAAGGGCTCAACCTGTATGCAGCCAGAGTGACAGTGTGGGAAATGGTGAAAGCTTATAGAAGCTGTGCAGTTGCTGTAACCTTGGCAAGATACACCCACTGAATACTGCAGCAGTAAGAACATAAAACATCTGAAATTACATGCAGTGGTGTGCATGACATCAGCTACTCCGCTCAATTAGAGCTTTACAAACAAAAATAAAAATAAAAATCTCTTGCATATATGACACTGCTTATGAGGCTGCAAGAAGCTCTGCACTTCCACATCCTTTCCCAAGCTGCCTGTGGCTGAAATGGTAATATCAGGGACACTAAGTTAGGAGTAAAAGCAGCAGATGGTGAATTGCAAGGTACACAAAAGAAGGGAAAAATTATTACAAAAAGAAATACTGCACCATGTGAAATACCTTAAAATAAGCAAAGAAATAATACAATGTTAATTCAGTGAAGAAACTGTAAACGTGTACACAGCTGCTAATATTTCAACATTATTTACCAGAATCCTGTGTTGCTTGCCTTTTAAGTCTATACTTAAGAAATGGCAGCTTACACATTTTCTCTAAATATACAAAAAATTCATTTTATTTTGATAAATGTCACAGACTTCTATCTTACTGAGTGAAACAGAAGGTGCGCCTTTATGTATTAGGGTACTGAAAAAGGTAGGTGTAACTACACTGATTATTTATTTATTTTTCTTTTGCAGAAATTTGCCCCTGTTGCCTACCTATCATCATTCCCTGTCTGGTCACTCAGCTGATTCATTCCAAAGTGGACAACAGCCAGCTGAGAGAGATCATCATCTAGGCAGGGTGACATCAGGGATGGTTTGGGATTTTTCTGTCTTTTTTTTCCCCTGGCCTTATTGTACCAGCACTTGGTGAGGTGCAATAGAAGTGACATGCAATGGCCTGACTACAGAAGGTGCACTTCACTTACACAAGGGTTGTTCTTTCCAAGCAGCTCTGACATACTCCCTGCACTGAAAATGGAGTTCTCTCCAGTCTCCACCAAGGAGACTGCACTGCTCTGTACCTCTGACTGCATGCAAACCACCACAAGAGAGACATGCCCCATTCACTCCACCATCTCCTTGTCTTGCTTCTCCAGTGCTGAGCTACTAAAATAACTCCAATCTCCTAAACTGCAGTCAGGGCTTCAACTCTATGCAACATGGAGCCATGCAATTGTCCCTTGTATTTCATTTCTTTCAGATTTCATGTTTCCAAGTGCAAAAGATACAGAAAATGAAAATCCAGTGTTTCGCTGTGAATGTAGCAAAATCTCTTTATTTAAAAATATATGAACATTCTTTACCTATGCCTCTTATGGGTACAATTTCCTCTAGACTCAGATGACACATTTTTAAACCACTTTAATAGCTACATATTTTACTATGCATCTTAATTATTTGTTGGTTTCTAACAGTTTACTTTGGGTTACATTCAAGTTTACATAAATGTTATTTTTATGAACCAAAGATGAATTAAGTATAAATTGCATACCACACGTTTCTGAAAGTTGTGGTAGGCTGATACAAATTATTAGAAAACTGATGAACCTACCAATGTTTTTCGCATATGGTTACTATCTGACCCATTATCATAGTACTTACTTTACTTCACTATTATAACAGCTACACCAGCCTGCAGATGTTACTTCACTACCCATAACATGCTTTTTTAGCCATGATATCATCAGGAAGCTAAAGCACCACTGCACTCATAGGTAGTTAGCTATCTTCTTAGCTATAGGGTCTTGTTAAAGAGACTCCCAGGATTCAGATAAAGGCACTCCAGCTCTTGGTGTCTTACCTTGCAATGTTTTCATGGAGACTATAACATAATTGTAAAGCTTGACTAAGTTTAGTTTCCACAGCACACACGTACAGTGCAATGCCTTGGCACTTATGTCTTTCTCTTTGTTTAAAGTACTAGGTTATTTAATTGATATGCCTCTGGATATTCTTTGTCGACAGGGGCCCATGTTTTGCACAGCTGAAAGCAAATGGAACTTTAACCCAAGCACTGTTAGTTCTAATGAGTAAAAACTAAACATAAATTTGCACCCTGTGATACATAAGAACACAAAGTAATAGTGATATAAGGCAAAAGAAGAAAGTAGAATTATTAAAGCAGTGACATACAAGGCAATAAAAATTTTCAGTGACCAAGGACTTATCCATGTGAGATAACAAGAGACATTGTAAATTAAATGTGTACTAAGAAGTTCATACATGTAAAAGTGTTGAATTTAATATTCTGAAGCCTTCCTGTGTCCTCATGGATTTCTACCAGAATATATGGTTTCTTCCATCATAACAAGGATGTGCTGCACTTGATTTGAGATCTTCTGTAGGTCAGCATGCCATGTATATGTATGCAGCCTAAGATGGGTTTAGCATCCAGTCCAGATTTAGTTTCTTTGTCTTGTACCCAGTGAGTGCTGGGATAGGATTCAGTTCCCCACAACTCTAAAATGGACTGTGTAATTTGTCAATGAATTAAGTTAGAAATGCTACAAGTGTTGCAAAAAAAAAAAATCTCTGTGGAGGGGCACATCAGTTGATTGTCAGATACCAGACATTTTGTTACTCTGGACTTCCCTCACTGTCACTGTACTGTGTCTGCGTGCATTATTTACTTCTGTCATTATCTCTGTGTTACATGCAGTGAATTTTACTGCACATTAGGCTTCGGGCAAAGCCAATGTTTTTTGTGGAAATATTCATGAGAACTATTACATACGTAATGACTGTTTGTGGCCCCAGAATGAGGTTGTTGCAAACAGTTGAGATACAGTATTTACTCTTGCACCTTTGTATTTTCTGCAAGCATGATGTAATTAATTGCTTCATGGTGTGGTCCTTAGTTTTGTTGAATTCAAACCATATGCTATCTAAGTCAACCTAATGAACTGGGCTGGTATAGGATCCCAAGGGAGTATTTGTTGGAGATGTTCAACTCTGTAGTTTGTAATCCAGAATGGGATAATGTGACTCTGTTACTGCAGCCGCTTTTATAATAAACCACTAGCTACTGTCATTCCTGCAGCCAGCATCACAGTTGCAGCACATGCTGGAAGACTGGAAGGCTATGGGCAGTAGCCACACACTAAGTGTTTGGATTCACGTCTGGAGACATCATTAAACTGACATGACATCTGCCCAAGGTGGTTACAGTTAACTGGTATAGGATGCTTTACATACTAAACAACTGTGGGTGAGCTTTACCGATTTCTTGGTTAAATTTTCTTCAGTCAATATAAAGGCCGCTTTGAGTCACCACAGAAAATGCTCCATAAGTTAAGTGGAATTTACCCCACCAAAAGATACTTATCTAAAAAACACAGCCAGGGCTGTTTTGGCCTCTTTAAGGTATGGTGCATTTATAGAGAACTTTTCAACAGTAATAATCTGTAGACTAAAGAAAAGTGGGTGTACACATTCAACATTTTGGCTTAGACTGGAAGGGGGGGGTGGGATGCTGGTCAAAAACAGTTTAGGTTGTGTTTCGACCTAGACTGAGGGGTTTACACTGTCTGCTACAAATTGTTTTGGTTGTCATTATGACTGAAATGGAAGGGGGATGTTTGCTGCAGATGACTTGGTTGTTAATAATGAATCAAAATCAAAGCACCAAACAGCTCACCACAATAATCAGATGAAATGTAAAAGTCTGGAAGTAAGCCATGCTGTGTGTCATCTTTGCTGTGCACGGACCTCTGTGTAACTGGCTACCTTGATGTGTTGTAAGAGTTTGTCAAAGTATGACATTGCAACTAAATATCAGCTACATTTGCCTGTTTAAATTTGTAAGACTGGCTGCCTTTTTTTTATCTTTATGAAATTATCACATAAGACATAGGCACACATACATTAACAGAAAGAAAAACAAACTGCATTAAATTTTTTTTCTATTTATATACATTACAAACTACATATGTTTTCTTTCTTAATAACTTTAATTCACTCCAACATCATATAAATTGCTCAATTCCTGCCAGTTTGGACAATGGTTTTCTTCTTCCTCGAAGTGAAACATACAAACAGATGAGATGAAGTTCTTGCTTTTACCTAGACAACATCTCATTTGTCTATGTGCATCTAAGGACTGGTGAATTCTTTCTTCTTTGACCTGGGTTTAGGAAATAAAACACAGCTGAATAGCTTGATTGAGGGAGAACTCAATCACTTGTTTTGGCATAAAGGTATAAACATTCTAAGACAGAGGCTCTCTGACCTGTACTTCTGAAACCCTTTGAGCTGAGGTGATTGCAAGTAATAAACTGATTCTCCAGGTCAGGTATTTGTGGACAGCTGAGACAGCAAGTGTTAAAGAGGGCTGTGTTGCTTTTTCTAGGACAAAATTTAAATGTCACAGAGAAACAAAACTCTTGGTAGGCAGTCTCACATATTAGTCTTTCTAAGGAAGTGTTTAACTAGCTTCAGGGATTCAGGGGGAGAATTCATAGGCATGCAGGCTGAAATGGCTGAGATATGTACCCTTATAGAGACATATGTCACCCTGAACTGAGCAGCTCACTTAAGTATTGATGCCTTCCAAGTGTCTTGATCCTTTCACTCGCACCAGAGAGAAAACCTCTTTCATTTAGATCATAGGAACAACAGGATCTGTAAGATCCTTGTGGCAGGCTTTCTAGCCTCTTTAAATGACAGTCTTCACATCCAGAGTGAACTGATACCTAAAGGGTAAGATAATCATCCAGTGAGCTGCAGCATCTTTAGGTTAGGGTACATTAGGGCTCCTTGTCCTGAGTGACTAGATTCATTTAAAAGGCAGTATGCAACGTTTCACCATTGACATCTGAAAAAAAAGAGTGAAAACCAATGATATCTGATCCAAAAGAGTGCTACTACATGCAATCTTGGCCCCTACTCCTTTACTTTCTCAATTACCTTGGGTAGAAGGGGGATCCGAAGAAATGTAATTGGGGAAAAAACAAAAAGAAAAACGGCAAATACATATCAACAAGCAACCAGAAAAAAAGATGTGTAGAGGAATCCCAATGTATCCAGAAAAACAGCACCAAGAATTTGATTAAAATAATCCACTTTAAAAAGAAGTTATATACTCACCATAACATTCTATATCTGTGTTGTCCATTTTCAATCTTCCTCAAACAGTTGAGTTCGGATCCAATCCTCAGATACGACTAGGTCGTTAGCTTGTGTCCACCAAAATGCTCTCGAGCTTCTCTCTTACCCATAATGCACCAACCCTTAACATATCTCAGATCTTGTTTGCTGGTTGTCATGAGTAAGAAATATTAATATAATATTCCTGACAGAAGAAACAATTATCTTGAGCTCAACATAAGGAACAGAAGTGCCCTTATAGGTTCTCATTCTTTCAGAAATCAATTGTGAGAAAGAATGGAGGTAGGTGGGAGGGGAAAGAGGAAGAGAAGCTGTCACTGATACCGTGTTGAAAATTGCTCCTATGAATTCCAATGTTCGAGATGGTTCTAATTGAGATTTCTTGTAATTTATAGTTATCCCCAGATGGGAGCAATTCTAGAGTACCCGATATTCATGTTTTTATGAGTAGATGCCTGGTCGGGGCGGTAATGAGTCAGTCATCCAGGTACAAAAACACTCAGAATCTCTGCAGTCTGAAGTGATCTGCTACCACTGCCATTCATTTGGTGAACACCTTGGGGCCTGTGGTGAGGCCAAGGTGAGTGCTCTGAAATGGTAATGACTGGCTCCCAGTCTTGTTACTTTTTCATCATATAATTCTTCAAGGGAGGCATGTTTTATGAAGGAAATTGAACACTTTTGGAATGGTTTGATGACGCATCTTTAACAGAAATTTTACTTTATAGCATGCTGCAAAATGGAGAGTTGGGTAACAATTTGAGCAGAGGTATTGAGGGAGGGATGACAAAGCAGAGCAAGATGTCAGATGAATGAGGCGGGCAGAGAACTAGAAAGAAGAGTGATAATAGAGAACACTGCAGTGCACATAAGTAGCAGTCCATAATGTATATGCTGGTATACAAATACTGGTAAAAGACTTTCATGAAGATTTATTATCTCTTTTGTTTGTCTTTAAACAACCAAGGGTATCACTCTGTTTTTTATGCACTATATGTCAGAGTTGGGGGAAGCACTGAGTAATAAATTTGGCAATCCAGCATGTTTTATTTGCTTCCTGATGGAGATTCAAGTCTTAAGTTTGAGTATTTATGGAGCCATTTGTTTTATGGAGGTATATGGGTTCAAGGAGGGTTAAGTCATCAATAACACAGAATGGTAGGATAAATCACTGCAGAGGAGTCTATATGAAGCAAGAGTACAGGGATAGATTTTCAAGACTGTCTTGGTAAATGAGGTCTTTATAGTTTGGTGACTTTTTATGTCAGGAGTTGCTTGGATTTTGTAGCTGTATGATGTATTTGCGTGGGGCATTATATTCTATAACTGGCCAGATAAGGGTAGAGTTTAGAGGAAAGATAACTTCTTTGATGTGGATGAGACACCTTTACTTACTAAGTTGGCTACATAGAAAGATTTCCTGACTACTGTTGTTGTACGATAGTCAAAAGATAGGATGTTGCCTACAAGGGTATTGAGATCTTTGATGACTGTATCATTCTGGAGTGGGGTGCATGTTATAATGTAAGCTGTTGTCATGCTTTGTTTAGTGAAGATGACAGTGCTACACCTCTCTGCATTTAAATTAAGCCCATTTCATAATACACCATTGACTTGTGTGATTTAGCCCTTGTTGTTATCAAATGCTGAGCAATGACAACTCCAACATACAGTCACTGGCAAATTTCATGAGTGATATGTTCTGGTTACTGGTTTGGAGATCAAACAATTAGATACTGAACAGAAGGGATCCCACTGAGTCCTGATGAATGCATACCTTTTGCTTTCAAATGAAACACCTGCTACTTTAACAACTTGGGTTCCATCTATCAGCCAGTTTTCTATCCATCTCACAACATAAGGGTCTGTATTAAGACATTTATTTGGAATACAACATGAAGAGCAGTGTCACACGTCTTGGCTAGATGCAGGTACATTGTAGGAGCAGCATGGTCACTATCAACAGCTACAGTAACTTTCTCAAAGAAGTTTTCTAAATTAAACAGACATTAGCTTCTTTTGATAAAACTATATTATTGTTAGTATAAAGCATTTTTTATACCACAGCTTATGAAAGTGCACTTATTAGGAAGATGGCTCTATAGTTTCTGGGATCTAAAGTGTGGACCTTGTGTAAGAGCATAATGATAGCCATTTTCAGTGACTTAGTAACATACCCTGTGGTATTTTTTTATATTTATTTACCGGTGTAGTGCTCTGATTTCAACAAACCATTTAAAGGCAAAGCTGAGGTGAACAGGATCACATAAGAAATGAACAAAACATATTTACAGATACAAAGATATGCTTAAAACATTTACGTATTTACAAATGCAAAAATATGCTATAACATTTAGTTCAAGAAGCAGTTTACATTATGGTATAATGTAATATGGTATGCTTTAACTGAACAGTTTTAGGAGTTAAAGAACGATTTATGATTATGTTTGACTGCAGATGCTAATTTTAATTTGTGTTCCACTATAATCTTCCATATAGTAACTTTCAGATTTTTATGAAGAGACAAACCCACCGTCAGGAAAAACAGACTTTAATGCAGCAAAGTATTCGGTTAAACAACCTTCCTCAATGCTAAAACAGTACATATCACATTACAATACATTTAAATAGGAGCCAAAAGGTAACATGTGACCACAGCCAGTCTTCAGTGTACCAGCTAGTTGGCTTCAACTTTCAGATTTTTGCCACGCATTTTGACACAGTCTTTAATGTGGTAGAGTTGCTTTATTATAAGCATTTATTATACAACTTAATAAAGTTACATTCCACCAACATTTTTTATGCTTACCAGTAGATTTGGTATCGACTGCAACAACTTAGTTTATTCTGTTTCTTAGACTGCAGTAAAATTCATAAGCATAGCTGACAGTTGAGGTTAAGAGAGGTCTGGAAATTTTGCATTTAAATTATGAAAGGCCATCAAAGAGTTTTAACAGATTTTGTCTTTTAAAAAAAAAAAAAGTCTGTCAAGTTAGAGGTACTCATTGTGGTGGATTTAGATGAATGTTACTCTTGTCGGGGTTGAGTGTTAGGGTATAATGAATTCTACATTGTGGACTAACTTGCATTTTGTGGTACAGAGGCTTGTTAGTGCTACATATTTTTATTGGTGGGAATAGACCTGTGGTACTAGTTGCCTTGAAGTACACCGGCTTGGTGCTGAACAATGGCACTGGTGTGGTTGAAACTCTGGCAATGGATGATGCAATGTGGCACAGACACTTGGTACTGAATGCCACCACTATAGTCAATCGATGTTAGTGAGACTAGCTGCCATGATATTGCACAGAACCTTGCCAGAGTACTCCCTGGCAAGTGAAGACTTCTGGTTCTTCTACAGAAACTTGTGTCAGTGCAGCACTGCAACCAAAAGGCAGCCTGTGTGAAATGACAATGAGATAATGCACTAAAGTGCCAACTCATGGCCTTTTCATGTTATGGGAGAGGTGAAGTGTGGCTATAACAGTGCAATTCAGTGCTCTGGTATAACCTATATCTTTTACAGGAGGTGCAATATGGCTCGATTGTGTACAGTTTACAAATTCATGGCTACACCCTTGGTTGATACCTCATAATTTTGCCTTGTCCCTTGAATATTTTAGATTTTTTTTCCTCTGGTAAGTCGCTAAAGACTACAGTCAGTCAGTAATGCCAATCAGAGTTTCATACCTTGTGTTGTTCAAAAATGCTTGTTATTGCAAGCCAGTTGTTTTATTATTTCTTTAAGTGAATTAGAGTAATATCCAAGAACTGTCCCTAGTTTGGGCCCTTTGTCCTCCCATTATTTTTAAACAAAGAAGTTGAGAATTATGGGTAAAGGAGGGACTGTCAAGAGGTTTAGTTCTACCATCTTACTCTTAAAAAGACAGCAGTCCTGTACCTTGGCTTATTGTTTTTGGGTTATACTTAAAATAGGTTAGAAAATAAATATATTTTCTTAGCTATATTGGTCCATCATGCTGCTGTCTCCTAAGGATTATTCCATTTATAGGACATGGGCTGTGGCAGGTTTTATAAATGGGTACACTGAGGCTAGGCCTTGCTATAACTAATACTTCTCTGTTAAATCAGTGAGAACTGCTGACACAAATGATAGACTTTAAGTTACTGACATCATATTCCTCACAAGAATGGATGCTAAAATAAAAACTATTATTCTAACTAGATTCTAAATACACAAGAAGAGGAATACGTCATACGTGTCAGTGACTATGGACCTTACTTTGCCCCTGGCTGCATAGCTAAGAGATCACTTTTTTTTTTTTTTTTTTGTGAGCTGTGAGTTATGGACAAAGCAAAGTGATGAATCCTGCAGCAGCAACTTGATCTACATTGCTTTGGCTACTTTAAAGTGATAAGGTGAGGGGGGGGGGGGTTGTTACATGAAAGCAAAGAACAGTTAGTATGATTACAGTCACATGGTCACTGCTGTGGATCATTTGGCAGTTTAGGGTATCAAAGCCTGAATGCTCCAAATTGAAATACATTTGTGGTGATTCTTTTTCACTCTGTCTGGCAGGAATGCAAATAGATGTGTGGGCAGTGGTAAAAGTGCACACTGCCCACAGCATCATACAGTTGTAACATTTTTGTTTAATTTTTATGAAAGTCAGCTTTGAAGTGATGTGCTCTAGAGTTGAAATGAAATAGATTACAGTGGCTGTTATTTCTGCTCTATAGTTGTAAGTGAAATAATTATGATTCTTAATTCTCCACTTTTGACAGTCCTACATGACAGGTGATTGTCATAAGAGGCTGACATTGTGTGTGTATGGGGGGGGGGGGGGGCTGTGCATGACAGCAAAGGGCATTTACATGACTTATGCAAAACAGTCATTGATACGGCTAGTTTGGGGGAGAGGGAGTGTGGGCATTGGTTACTTGCAGCAAGTAAGGAGATGATCTGGACTCACTTAATTTGTCTCCCTTTCCCACAGATAATGTGACCCCAGAGAATGGTTATATTTCTTACGAGGGGGTTGGAGTGTAGTCCCAGAAAACACTCAGGGCATACTTGACAGAATCCTATGAGAGACAGGGAAGCCACTTAGAAAGACATGGTATGCGAAATTTCTGCAAGTAATCAATGCTGGGTGTCTGTATATGTGTTGAAGAGTGAGGGTTGGAATAAATTTTTGTCCGTATTACTTCTGACATTCCTCACAATTAAACATCAGAGGTGTACAGAGAAGGTAAATGCCTTTACGAGGAAGGAGACGAGAAGGCATGCTACATGTGAAAACACATGGTCATTACACGAAAACTATCAAAAGTATGTCTTGGCAGGGTCAGTTTGTGCCCAACAGCAACAAGTTGAAATACAGTACTGTTTCTGATATGTTATTTTCTTCTCAGAAAGACATTAGATGTACACAGAATGTGGCTGTCATTTTGGGAGCCATGTGATATAAGAAAGCAAACAGTAGCTACATGATCTCTTTGGACTGATTACTGATACGTTTCTGGGGGGAAGAAGGTTAGTATCTGCTAATATTGCCATTATAGTTCTAGGACTCCTTCAAAGTCAGAGGTACTACAGCTTCTCAGCATGGGCACATGAGAGTGGAACAATATAATATATTTTGTAACAAGTACCTTATAAGAAGCCCACAATCTTTTCCTACTGTAAATTGTCTTCTGGGAACTGAAACATGGCCTCAAACACAGCTAGTAAATCCAGCATTTCAGAGAGATTTTGCTAGCACAGCAATATGCTTTGTTTTCAGCTGGGTGCTTTGCACCAAAGGCGAGAGACAGGTGATGTACAGGGCTGGGAGAAGAGATCTGGCAAAGTGCAATATTCCTTTTAGATTTCAGTGATTCTTTCACAGTTAAAAGTATTTAACTCACTCAAAAGCTGGACATTGCATTGGAACAGTGCATGTTTTGTTACAAAGACCTTATTAGAAGTCTTTTTTTTTTTTCCTGAACTCATTATGGATCTGGCATATGGCCTCTTATACACAGCCGGTAAATCCAGGTTTTCAGAGGGCTTTTGTTATGTCAGTCTTCCACTGTGCTTGGTGTCCACCTGGGTGCTACTTTACCTCTGGACAAAAGAGCTGGGTCAGTTGATATATTAAATCAAATGGCTGCTATAAGATCACTTTTGATTGATTACTGGCATGATTTTTAGGAGTGACAATATATCTCAAACAGCAATATGACCAGTGTATATCTGTGTGATTCCTTCACAGTCAAAGGTTATATTACCCTCTTAGAAGGGGCACTGTCCTTGGGGAGGATATGTTTGTGTTTTATACCACAATACCTTATTATAAGTCCTTGCATTTTTTTAATATGAACCTTCTTTGTGGAAATGATACATGACCTCTCATATACAGCTAGCAGAACCATCATTAGCACAGCACACATATTCAACATACTTTGACAGGCATATAGATATTTCAGATTCTGTCTGTTTCGCTTATGGCAGTAGACACCAATCAATAAATACTCCTTTTCACAATATTAAGTGCCCTTCTTGTTCTCTATTCCCCCAGCCTTCAGCAGCTTCCGGCACCTTTGGATATCTTCACAATGGGGTACCTTTCCTGCTATCTTTGAGGATGGGGAGGATAGATTGTGAACATGGTTGGGTTGGGGAAATGAGGGAGGGAGAAGATCCATGCAGTCGTAACAGCTCCCTATGGAGGCATATCTGGTCTCCAAGCAATTTCTTTCTGTACTGGCCCTTTTTATACTTTGTCCACTTACCTTTTCATCGTCTGTGGCAGCAGGGCTCAGACTTTGATGAACAACTCTTGCTTCTCGGACTGTAATGTATGCCATATTTCCTCCATTTTTTTCAATACTTCATCAGTGGGGTTTCCAAAAAGTGAATATTTAGCAAAGCATGAACTAAGGAGCTACATTTTGACCCCCCCCCCCCCGCTATAGGATGCAAACTCTGCCAGGCATATCTCCTTGTCATAAATCTTGCAAGTGACATCCTGGATCCATAGCATCATAGCCATATCTGATTTGAGTGCTTAGCTCTTTGTGTGAAGTACAATAATCTTCCCCTCAGATCCACATCAGATACCTTCCCAAATGACTCCATCACCTGCTCCAGAACAGCAGTTTGAAACTTGGTTATATATGAATAACATTTATGGGCACTCAAGGACAAAGTGGTAACTATATACATTTTACTCCAAAATCAGTCCAGCACTCTCTTTTCCTATTGGGAGCAGGCACCAGTTCTAGCAGCTCTTCTGGATCTGGAGACACCACTGCTGGATCTCCCACAGTAATTTTATAAAAGAATTTATAGGGACTCCAGGAACCTGTAAAACTCAGCAGGCACTTTTTTAAACACCTTTATAAAATTACCACTTAAAGACATAGGCGCAGACACATTAATACAATAAACATTTTAAGTTTTTTCCCATTTACATATATTACACGACACATGTTTTCCTTCTTGGCAAAAACTGTCTTTCAGTACAACTTTACACAAATTGATCAATTGTGCCTTCCCTTAAACGTCACTCCTCATCATGAATATCATTCTGAATTTATAGCTCCCACAAATTCCATTTATTCCTATGTAATGTGTTCATTCCCTTTTCTAAAGATTCTTCTTCCAGTTATTTTATCTCTTACAATATTCAATACTTCAATTACAGTTGGTTTAGATTTTGATTTCCATTTCCTAGTAATTGCTTTTTTGGCAGGCACAAGAATTAAATCTAATAAGGCCTTACTATATCTAGGCAATTCAGATTTTGTGCCCAAGATCAACAGAATAATTTAATTACAACCATTTGTTCTCCCAGTATTTGACATTTTTTTTAAATCTGCCAACTCATTACATTCACCAAAACATGTTCCCAGTTATATTTTTCTTCTCCATCACACTTCTAACATTTGCATTCAACCTGTGGAAAATTTATTTTAAGTCTGCTTGGGGTACAAAAATACCTAAGCAAACACATCCAAACAAAAACACTAAACCTTCTTGACTCTGCTGCATATTTGGGAGCCATACATATGTTCACCCATTGTTCCTTTGCAAATTGCTTTGCCAGTCTCTTCCTAATAATCAGATTGATTCTTATAATTATCAAGAAATATTTTACATGCTCTACAAATACGCAATTTTAACAGCAGGTTCTATTCTAGATTCAACTAAAAACACTACCTGGGCAGGTCTTCTACTTGGGACTCCCTTATTCCTTTCTCTTTGTCTATACTCTGATATCAATCCCTAGGATGGAATGCAGTCTCTAAACTGCAGTGTATAAACTTTTTTGCCTCACCCTTCTCTATTACCATTCCTTCTCTAGTTATTTGCTTCCAATACCTTAGTTCTTTTGCCAGTTTTCTCCAGGAAATTACAGACCCGTCTTGCCTTTTGTCTGAACCCTTCTTGCAGTTATCCCTACCGGCAAAGTCTCCTTTCTCCACTCCAGTGTTGGCTTAGTTCTTAGAATATTTTCTGCAACTATGAATATAATACTCTGTATGGTTGTTTTTATCTTATTTTCCTTAAGGATCTGGATCCAAAATCCCACTGAATCCTTACTTCTTGAACTCCTTCCCACGCCTCACCACTTCATTATCATCAGTTTTCATTTTGAATTGTAACTTCCTACTTGTATTATGTATATGAGCCTTAACTGTAAACTCAAAAAGCATTTTAGGGAAATGGGTGGTAGCCTGGTTCCTTAAAGACAGCTAAATAGGCAGCCTTTAGAGTTCACAACTATGGAAAAATTCCAAAAGGTTTAGGGTTATCCACAGACTTATTATCACAACACATTTTCTAGGTGCGTCTGACACCTCACTCACTGGCTTCAAATTTAAAGTGGTCTTTCATCCTGCAAAGTGCGTCTCCAAATAAGATTTCTATTGTGGGTGAAGAGGACATGGTGCTAGTGCCTGTGTCTTACACTACAGGACAGGATATTAGTGTGGAGTAGTCCAGTTCTTTCATCACTCTCTGAGGAGTCACCATCCCTTTCTTGGGAGTGGGTTCTCCCTTTCTCCTACTAGAGGAAATACCAGACACTGCAGATCGATTTGTACTTGACTGCAGGCTTTGCAAGACATTAAGCAAGCTTAATGCCAAACAGATCTACTCCTGGGAATTCTTTGCAGGGCGAGTGAGGACTTCGCAGTTACCTAGGGTTGGGCATACTGTGTCCAAGCTCCTGTGTCCTCTTGGCTGGAAGAACCATCCTGAATATCTGAGCCTGTAGACAGGATTCCCAGAGCACCACATCTTGATCCAGGATGTCCTCCCTAAATAAAATAGTGGGTTGACTGCCCTCTCTTTCAGATACTATGAAACATGCACCATCAATGGGCACATGAAGTAAGGCATTAGGTCCAACCTCCAAATGAGGGCCCTTGGAAGGGTGAGATGTGCCTTAATAGGCAGGGATGGTAAAACTCAAATATGCTTCACCAGAGCCCTCAGATACCTTAGTTGCATAAGTCAAGGACTGCCACATTCATGAGTTGAGCAGGGACACTGACTGCTATAGTTGCATCTCCTGAGTACCTAACTGAATTTTCCTTGTGTTACTTTTCCAATCATTTCTTAAGGGGCCGTCCAAGGTCAGGGACACAGTGTCACGTACCATGCAGTTATGAGTCAAGGCCTTGAGCTTCTTCATGTCTAAATAGTTATGCAGAGAATGCTCCCTTCTTTGAAATGTTTAGAAGTAAAGCCCTAACTTAGCCTACAACTCTTACTTTAAGGCTTTGCGCCTAAGCAGAATATGCAAAAGAAAAAAAGTCCTTATGTGGATGTTGTCTACTACAAGACCATCTGCTTTCTTTCTTAGGAGTGAACACACCCTAAAACATAACTGGTCATCAAACCCTTCCAAACAACTTAATGGTAGTCACAGCTATGTCAAACCATACTAAAAGTAACACAAAAATTTCCCCAACAGGGCTGTTATCTACATTGGGTTCCAGAGTAGGATGAATGCCAGACTACAAACACTACAGTACAATTCATGTGCTGCAAACTGTGACTAGAAGATCTAAAATAGCATAGGTGGACATTGGTTTTACATAGGGAATATACCGATTGTCCGTAGGGGTGGACATTCTCCCTGCCTGAAACAGAAAGAGCAACAAGCTCCGGGAGTCAGGCCACACATCAAGCCTTCTACAGAGTATTCCCCAATAGTAAGGACTACGACAGTGATTTTTCTGAAGATCATCATCAATTACTTCCATGTATACAACTGGCTAAGTGCCAATTTCCTCTAATGTGAAAAATGTCACCTCTCTTTTTTTTTTTTTTTTTGTAACTAACAGTGTTTTTAAACGCATGGAAAAAATGGCAATAGTAAAGGTAACCATTTTTAAATAACTGCATAATGCATTTCAGTGTAAGTACTAACCACCTAATATTACTACTTGCAAAGTACTGTAATTAACAGTTAAAGGAATATTTGTATAACTGTACCTTAAAGTACTGGCAGTTACATTTATCTGTTGAACTAAAGGAAAAAATATATGTGCAAGTCTCCACTGTACTACATAAAACACATTGTACTACTGTGCATATGTTTTTAGACAACAGCTGAAGAAATGAAGTTAGTATCAAGCTGCTCATCAATTTAAGTATTTTTACAGACAGCAGGACCGCTGACCTTAGTGTTAAATACTTTCTCCCATACACTGTTTTTGTACGATAACTGACCACAACCACGCACCTAACTGCTGCATGTTGCAGGCTGATTATTCTGGCAGTGACAAAAATACTACCAAGAGCAAAAAAAAAATGGTTATTTATACCATTAGTTTTGTGAAAACTGGTGCAGCAAGTGTGTACAAGTACCACTTACAATTTCCCTCTTTTCTGTGCACATTTTCCATTGAATTCAGATTTTATGACACAAGCAAGCAGAAGTTATGTACTTACCATAATGCTGGATCTTCATCATCCTTAGTCCATCAATCTACTTCAATCTATGGGATATAACATTGCAAAAAAGCTTCAATTCAGCAAACAGATTACACTTCAACTGGTCGAGCTACTTTCCTTCTCCGACAGTGCACCCATCCCCATGGAGTCCTCAGATCAAGTTTGTTGCATAAACCCTAACCATATATCCTGTACAGTTAAGGAATTAGGAGTTAAGAGAAGGACAGGCTCCAGCCTAGGCTTAATAGGGTCATCTGGAGCCAAAAGGTCAAGAGGATGTGGAGGGAGATAAAGGACAGGTTGTGGAAGTACACAGACTAGGGATAATGAAGATATAGTGTTATGGTTAAGTACATTACCTGCATACCTTACATTTTCCCGTCCATCCACTTTGACTGAAGGGGAAGTTTCCCTACCTAGCAATCTTTCTGGGTGCAATCTTGACAGGATGTCCTTAAGAACAGCAGTCCCAAAGGAAGACCTCGAGCTAGAGATCACATTCATTTTATAATGCTTGTCAAAGGTGTACAACACAGACTATGTTGCTACTGCAAAGATATCAACTACAGCATTCTTAAAAAGGGTTGTATAAGTTGCAAATGTAGAAAGCACACAGAAGGCGAAACTCATCCAAACCACAATCTTTAATACAAAATAAGAAAAAGACAGAAATGACACTAATCCTTGTGTTAAGCGCTTTCGTTTCTGACCAATCAGAAACTTCATCAGGATGCTTAACAGTTCCAAACACAAATATTTATACAAAAATTAGCACACGCCTTCAATAAACAACAGCCCTATCATCAGCAGTATAAAATACATAATACATGAACATGTTAAATCAAATCTAAAACACTTTTACAGCTCTAAAAATAAAAAATGTAACAATAATTTTTAAAAGGTGTATATAAAATCTGTATAAATAACTAAAAGACCCATACTGAGGGTCCATTCATCTTTCAAGTGCTTTGAATTTCAGGAAACACACTATGGAAAAAGCTTCATTCAAACCAGGCCATTCAGTGAAGTTTGTCTTAATTTGCCATAATGCGTCCTGTTTCTCTAAATGGAGGGTCCAAGGACCACCCCTTAAGTTACACTCCATCACTTCAATAACAATGAATTTAAATGAATGGTCACTAAATTCCATGATGTGCTTGGCTAATGCATTTGTTTCTTTCTTGTTTTTAATATCCCTTAGGTGTTCGTATATTCTATTTTTTAATTTCCTTTCCGTTTTTCCAATACAGAACCCTTTACATTTATTACAAAGAGCACAATAAACCAACCATTCAGTATAACAGTCACACTTACTGCTCAATTTCACATGTACCTTATTGATATTAAATGTGGTACCCTCAAAAATGAATGGACAATAATGGCAGGCTCCACATTTCCTCATACCTCCATTTACTATGTTTGTATCCATGCTTATCAGTCTCTAAAATGTTCTTTAAACACCTACCCTTTCTATACACTACAGTAGGTATCTCACCCAGTTTACTGTGCAAGTCCTTATTACTAGACAAAACAACCCAATTCTTATATAAAATATATTTTATAAAATTACTAGATGAATTAAATGTAGTGATAAAGGCTGTTTTACAATCCCCTTGTTTTATTCTATTTGATGGTAGAGTTGTTGAAACAGCCCCTCACTGTTCACATCAAAATTATCAGTACATGAAGATCCCAAGTTATAACTGGTCACATCAACCTGAATGTTCCTAATCATATTATTATCAGTGGAGCCACTCTTACTAAGATGAGGTTTAAAGAACCCTGATACTCTTTTATTAATCACTTCCAACATAACATCTCTGACTAACCCAGTTGGGTATCCTCTATTCAAAAACATTATTTTTAAAACATTGCATTCATTTAAAAAAAGAGTCAAAACAGGACACCATTCGGGCAGCCTTTTTCTTATTTTGTATTAAAGATTGTGGTTTGGATGAGTTCCACCTTCTGTGTGCTTTCTACATTTACAGTGTGGACTGGTTTTTCCTGTTTTGTATAAGTTGCAATTGATTTCTTGAGAAAAAAGCTTTAGGCTTTGTTAATACAGTTTTGCTATTAGATTGGTATATAAAGGTTATACAATCAGAAAGCCATCTATGCAAGGTCACTTTGGAAATCCTTTGTCCCAGTTTTGGAGATACTCAAGACAGAAATTGTTGGCTGTCTTTTCTAATTGCCTTAGTATTGTGCAAGTAGAAACAATTATCTGTGAACATCTAATGCATGCAAGAAATGCTTCCCTGATTTAGTATGATAATGTTGAAAGACAAAATCTTGACAATCAAAATTGTGAGGCTAACATCAAAAGACTGAAATGTTGAAGACTTCAAGGATGAATAGTCTCAAATATATAATCTTCTGACCAGTGCAGACCAAGGAACAAATGCTATAATGGTGCTGCAGGGGTCAAGTCTGGAAGTTCATTATTACTGAGAGTGTTTCAGGAAAAAGATAGGAAGATGAATGGCTTGATTCAGAGAAAATTATGAGGCAACGTTTGGCATAATGTTGGTCCTAAGACTGTACGTCAGTTTGGCAGAGGTAATTACCAAACACAGAGTCTTCCAAGACAGGATAAGCTGAGAAGAATGGGTCACTGCTTCTAACACCAAAGTGAGATCCCATGGAGGAGTAAGGTCTTTAATGGGAAATTACAGGAGACAGGTTCCTTTGAGAAAGGCTTTACAAACCTTATGAGCTGCAGGGGAATGGAATCTTTGATGAAAACTATAGACAGTGACCAAGTGGTCACTAATGGTTGGAGGAGCTACAGTCTGAGCTGAAAAATGAGAAAGAAACTGTAATAATGAGGGAAAAGGAGCTCAGCAGGGATCCAATCCCCCAAGGTATTACCAAATTGAAACTGTTTTAAATTTATTTTTGTAGAGTTTGTGCAGAGAGTCTTTCTGTGCAGCTGAGAGAAAATGGATCACTCTAAAGTATGAGCCAGATCCCTTGGCATCAATGGAACTGAAGAAACCATGGTGTTCAGTTTGAGGAAAAGGAAGTTTGGGTTAGGCTTGCAAGCAGGAGGGACAGGAAATAGAACTGCAGATCGTAGAAGCCAGGGCTGCTTCTTGAGGTGAGGCCATAACAAGGAGAACCAAATTTGGCTTAACCAAAAGCAGGCCATGAACATTACTGAAGCCTTGTTCTAAAGGAGTGTCTTCATTAATGGTAGAAGGGAAAAGGCATAGAAAGGTTCAGGAGGCCATTGATTGACCACAACCATCCCTTGGTGACTGTTCTTGGGGAGAGATGCGGGCAAAGTAGCTGCAGCATTTGTCTTTGACTGGGATTAAAACAGGTCACAGCAAAAAAATGAGTCACTGATGGACTGAGGGACCACTTGTCAGGCATTAGTATGGATCTGCTCAGCATGTCTGTTAGACAGCTGGTTCATCCCAGAATGTGCATTGCTACTAGAAAGCTCTATGAAGACATTGCCTGTTGCCACACACTCACTGCTTCTCAGCATAGGGGATAAGCTCGAGTTCCTCTCTGCTTGCTGATGTACTAGACCACTGACAAAACATGTTGTCTGTATCTATGAAGATCATGGCATGGGGAAGGTAGTCCAGTGAGGTCTGAAATGCGGGCCTATATTAAAAGACCGAAGAGGTGTTTCAGTGAACACCTCTTGGTCGACACGTAATGAGCAAACGCACTAAAGCGCGAATGCTCAAAACAGTGGTTTCTTTCCTTGGGAAAGAAACCGCCAGCACAAACACACACACACTTTAAAACATAACAACGTGGGGGGCTGTGCCCCGCACACACACCCCTAACTAAATATACCAACTCTGAGATTGCACTACAGTGAGGAAAGGGGCGAACACACGGGGATGGCCAAGTGGTTTCTTTCCCAGGAAAGAAATCGCTGTTTTGAGTATTCGCACTTTAGTGTGTTTGCTCATTATGTGTTGACCAAGAGGTGTTCGCTGAAACACCTCTTCGGTCTTTTAATATAGACCCTGCAATGCTAGCAGGCCCACCCTCATCTCCAGAATATTTATGTGAAGACTGGCCTCTTGTTGGTTCCACATGCCCTTGACCATTCTCCGATCAAAATGTACACCCACCCCCAAGAGGAGGAATCCATGGTCACAGTGGCTACTGGAAGGGGACATGGTGAAAGACCTTCCTGCTGAAACTACTGCTGACTGCATCCATTACTTTAAATATAGTCTTCAAAGAGACAGGAGAGGTAGATCGGACCATTCATAGACTCTACTAACCGAGACCAATGCACACTTACAGTCCATTAAAGCATCCTCACATGAAGTACTAGTAGAATGTAAGTTGCCAACCTCCCATGAGGTACTAGTAGAATGAAAGCTGACAAAAGACTGAGGACTTTTAAGATGAGTGAAGCTAATGGAGAAGGCTGGGATTACAATTTGTAATGCTATGTCTTTCTTCTGAAAGCATGATAATGCAAAATGTTGTGTCTAAATGGTACTCTAAAACGTATGCTCTGTTCCTAGAGATCCATGCGATATAACAGAAGTAAACAGGATAAATTACCGTGTGGCTAAACTGATAACTGATAAAGTTCTACCACAAGAACACAGGGTAGTGAAGGAAAGGAAGGGGAGAAATCGACTACCATCATGGAAGTATCGAATAAAGAAAACTATAAAGCAATTAAGACAAGAAGTGTCACTTAGAAAAATATAGAAGAGGGAACAGATCAACAAAAATACTAAGATAGACAGACATGATAAAAGCAATGTGCAGTATTAGAACAGACCAGAATCTATCATGCACTATCACAAACAACAAATTAAAATCTCAGCACAGGCGGAAAAACTTACAAGATACGCAGGTAAATATAAAGGAAAAGTATAAAATAAGCAATTTATTGATGACCCAAAAAAGTTTTATAGAGAATTGGGAAACTAGGTAAAAGGAATTGAAAGACTGCCAAAAAAATTGAAATAGGTACACTTTGGAGAAGTATCTATGAAGATCCTGTGGAACATAATAAAGATGCTAAACAGACAGAAGTAAAAGAAAGAATAAGTTGTTTAAAGGTATAGGATATGAAATGGGATGAAGTAACAACCAGAGAGATTGAAACAAAGTTAAGGAAAACCTCTAATTGGAAAACCCGAGGCCAGATGCAGTATCTAACTTCTGGTTAAAAGTATTAACATATTTGCACTAAGATTTAGCCATGAGTAAGAACTATTTATATGCGTACCCTGAACAGACACCAACAGTGCTAACAACAGGAAAAACAGTGCTCCTACTTAAGAGTGAACCCGCAAGCTACCCTAAAAATTTAACTTGCCTTCTGAGAACATATAAACTATACATGGAAATTGATGCCGACAGAGTTTATAATCATTTTGAAGAAAAGTCAATGATGGCAGCAGAACAAAAGGGCAATAAAAGAAAGTCATATAGAACAAAGGATTATTTGTTGTTAAAGACATAGTGGAGAACTGTAAAAAGGGGAAGAATCTAAGTATGTCATGGATTGACTACAAAAAAGCATCTGATAGTATCCCACATTCATGGATAAAATCGTGCTTAAAAATGTATAAGATACACCCTACACTGATCAACTACATTACAGTGAACATGAAACAGTGGCAGACCACTTCGCAACTAAGCCATGATAAAGGACAAATTATTATCCAAGAGACAAAAATTCAAAGGGGGATATTCCAGGATGACTTTCTGTTGTTATTGCTATTCTGCCTTGCCCTTAACCCATTAAGCTGTCTACTTAACAGCTTAGGCCATGGCTACAATTTGTCTCCTAGAAAACAACAAAGTGTAAAGACTTCTCATGTTCTCTTTGTCAATGATTTAAAACTGTACAGCTCATCAGATGAGGAATTGAAAGCACAACTACAAGTTGCCAAAACTTTTTCAGATGATATAAGAAGGCCATTTGGTGTTGGTAAATATGCAAAAGCAGCCTTTAAAGCAGAAAAACTGCAACACCAGGAAAACATCAGTTTGGGACAAGACTGTGATATAAAAGAACTTGAGCAAGACGGAGTGTAAAAATATTTGGGAACTGAAGATCAACAATACAACATGAATAAATGTGAATAAAACTTGATAAGGAATACTTTGGAAAACTTAAATTAATCCTAGATGTCAACTCTGTTTTCAGAAACAAAATCCAAGCTATAAACCACTTTGCTCTTCCTGTCCTAACTTACAATTTTGGAGTGACTGACTGGCCCCAAAACGTGTTGGATATATCAGATAGGAAAACAAGAAGGATGCTTCATGCTCACCAAATGCTTTATAAAAATCACTGCGTACCAAGACTATACATTTCCTGTTCCGAAGGAGGGATGGGCCTCCTTGAAAGTGATTATATGTGTAGATCTGCAGTCGTGGCACTCCACACATCTGCTGACCTCACAAGACCCAAACATAGTGAAAGTTCTGAAACATGAGGAGAATAAATCTATGATGACTTCTCTGCTTAATCTAGCAGAAGCATATTGGTGTCAAGCAGGAATGGAAATCAAACCAGAACCAGATAAAAATCAGGCAGCAACTGAATGTGCCAAAAAACAAAAAGAATATAAGGTGAAGGACCAGATGAGAAGGCAAGAAATGTGGAAAATGCATAAATATAGTTGCAAGTATAAAAAACTTCTGGAAGAAACTCATTATAAATGCCCTCGGGCAGACAGCCTATTACCTACCTATGAACCTATGTTGATCAGGAACAAATGCAGGAATGGTTAAGGAGAGGCAAATTCAAACCAAGAGATGAAAAGTTAATATTGGAGGCCCAAGACAGTGGGCTTCATACATGTTGGTTTACAACGTCCATTGAACATGTGGGAGAAACAGACAAATGTAGGTTTTGTAAAACCGAATTGGAAAAAGTCTCACACCTCTTTGCTAGTTGTGACATACTAAGGGCAGAAGGACTGTATACTGAAAGGCATAATAATATGGCAAGATTGTTGCACTGGGAATTGTGCAAACATTATAGTACTGAAGTGGCTGAAAAACACCGGAAACATGAGCCACAAAGCATCATAGAAAATGATAAAGTTTACATTACATGGGATCATCCGTTACCAACAGTTCAAAAGACAGATGCTAGAAAACCAGATAAAGTGGTCCATGAAAAGAAGACAAAAGTAGCATTGGTCACTGAAATCACCACACCCAGGGACTACACTGTCTTGCGTAGAGAGAGACACAAAGTCATAAAATATCAGGATTTGCAGGCAGAAATGAAAGCAATGTGGAAGAAAAACACCCAAGACAGTCCCAATAGTAGTACAAGCATTGAGCCTTACAAAAAAGAATCTACAATCGTATTTAGATACGTTACCAATGCATGTAATCCATACAAACTGCAGAAGGAGTAATTACCGGGCACACTGGGGGTGCTATGAAGGGCACTCCTGGCTGACATCAAAGATAGGAACAATATTAATTTCATGAACTTTAATTGTACCTTGACTTAGGAATGGGGGTACCTTCCCGTCATGGTATTAGAAACCCAAAAGACTTGGAAAAATTAAAAAAGAAAGTACTAGTAGAATGGAACTTGCCAACCTCCCATGAGGTACTAGTTGAATGAAAGCTGACATAAGACTGAGGACTTTTAAGATGAGTGAAGCTAATAGAGAGCCAGGAGAAGGCTGGGATTACAATTTATAATGCCATATCTTTCCTCTGGAAGCATGATAGTGCAAAATGTTGTGTCCAAATGGTACTCTATAAAGGCCAAAGTTTGCAATGGTTCTAGCTGTGACTTTTCAGTGTTTACAGAAATCCCTAGGCACAGATACAAAGGAAGAAATAACCTCTGGCTGATACAAAGGACTCCCATGCTGCAGTAGCCAGAAGTCAGTTGTCCCGGTATGGGAATACTTGCATCCTGTTCTACCTCAACAGGGATGAAATAACCACCACGCATTTAGTGATCACACTGGGGGCTGTGGTAAGACCAAAGGGCAATGTTCAGAATTGGTATTTATATGTGTGATGAAAGGAGATACTGCTAGCCCAGCTAGCTGGAATTTTGTAAATAATTATATGTCATTGGTGAACATCGAAATTATTTATATAAGATGCTTGTGTTACAAATGTATTAGAACTGCATGTCATGTGTATATCAAACTGTTTGCACAGATGTGCATGTGTTAGGAAGTTATTTGTAAAATGCTTGTGTTTAAAATAGATTCACCGTGAGCCCTACTGGAAGAGAACATAAATGTACATGCACTATTGCAACTGTTTAAATGCATATATTTTAACAGCGGAAACTGAAATACAGGAGGTTAACTTCAGAAAAATAACTGAAATTACTTTATGGCTAAGCCATAAAAGATGGTGTCTTTCAGTTTTCAATGCAGCAAGAAAGACAATGTCTGTACTAGGAAACTTTCTGTATTATCTTTAGGGTGAACTAATTACTAGTCTTGAAAGCATGAAGGAATTAAATTGTTTTATGACTTCCAGCACCTGCCAGAAATCTGAGGAGAAGCCCTTGTCTGTATATTTTTATAGGCAGATGCTAAACACTGCCAGCTCCAACAATGGTTATTCTGGCTGGGGGACTAGAAGTCACATGACAAGAAGTGATGTCATTCTGCAAGCTTATCCCAGCAGTAATATTTCAGATATTATTTTGAGAAGTCTCTTAGTGAGACACAGCATTCTGCATTCTGTCTTGGACCTAACAGCTACAAGATCCATTCAGCACATCTGTCTTACTCTAATAGTAAGTTACTAGGGAATAGTAATTATCTTAGACACACTCAGGAACATAGTGAAGCTTAGTTTAGATATCTTTCTTTATTTATTTGAGACTGCCCTGCAATATTGTTTTAAATATTTCCTGTGGTTTTGAACTCTGATGTCACTGTGAATATATATTTAGTATTGTCTTGTTCTTTTATTATTTATTACTAAATATTTTAAACCTTTCATTGTGGCTGATCTATGTAGCGATATTCAAGTTTCAAAAGTACTTGCATATTTACTTGGTGACACTGTGTGAGCCACTCATAATAGCCTTGCTCTTGGTCAAACTACCATTTGTATTAATATTGCACAGTAAAATTGGACACCCTTTGTTAAGGGCCTTAAAGTAGCTGATAACGGGTTCTGGTGGCAGTGATAACTACCTTATAGTATGGGCAAAAGGGGGCATAGCTAGTAAACCTGTGCCAGCCTTTTCTAGGAGTGTGTGTGTGTGTGTGTGTGTGTGTGTGTGTGTGTGTGTGTGTGTGTGTGTGTGTAAAACAAATCTCCAAGAGTGTGTGTGTCAGCTACTTGGGCAGGGACACGAAGCACTGGTTGGACAGAGAGAGAGTTGGAGGACTTGGCTTGGGACCCTGGCTAAGGACGCAACTCTACAGCTGTGCCATTGGGGAGTCTTACTTGAGATCTGGAGAAAGGTACAGGAACCAATGTGCTCTTATGGGAAACTGCACATGATGCAGAGAGCTGCATCTGGAAATACTGTGTGTACTTGTCATCGTCCCAGTGAACATCCCCCACTGTTGCCAGTGGTGAGGATTGAGGCTTCTTGATTACTGGTCCAGTGGAGGGTCTTCACTTTTGGTTGGTAGTGGTGGGATATCCACATCACATTTGGTCAGCAATGGTATGGATACTGAACTCTTGCACCATATAAACAGTGGTCACTAAAGACAGTGTTTGTACTCTCAAGCAGCCACACAGTAGACATTCAAAGTTTCATATCATAATAGTTTTATTTATTTTTTGTTAGCTTAGTCAGTCAGGGACAGCAGGCAATGATGTCAGCAGAGGAGTATGGCAAGCTGACAAGGACCAGTTGTTTGAGATGTGCCAAGCCAAAGGACTGGGGCATGCCAACCTGACTAAATCAGAAATTATTGCAGCTTAGTCACAGCTGCATCACAGACCAGCAACCAGGAGGACAACAAGACTGGCCTTAGGGATGTACAACTCTCACAAAATGGAAAGTTCAACTTTGCCTCAGAGGATTTAAAAATTCATCTGGAGTTACAGAGACATGAACTGGAGGCCAAATGTTTGGAAACAGAATCAGCAGAGAGACTGCAACATTTTGAGGCTGAAGAAAATGGGAGACTGAGACATTTGGAGGCTGAACAAAATGAGAGGCAGATGCAACATGTAAAGGAGATGCTGACTCTTCATCAGGGTCATGGAGGTAATGGGGAAAGGAGTAACCGAACCCCAGAAACAATAAAGGTCAGTAAATTTCTTCCACAATTTACAGAGGGTGATAATTTTGATAGTTTTATTCATATGTTTGAAAGGATATGTAAACAGTATAATGTTGAGCAAGAGCTCTGGGTATAGTTCCTGACCCTCTTACTCCATGGTAAAGCTGTAACTGCTGTTTCTAAATTGTCTAATATGGACTGCTTAAATTATAGTACAATTAAAAATTGTTTATTAGAATGTTTTAAGTTAACACCTGAAGCTTATAGAAAAAAGTTTCATGAGCACAGACGCAAGAAAGATGAAATGCGTGTGTGAATATATTGCTGAGTTAAGTACTTATTTTCATAGGTGGGTGAGTGGGTGTCAGGTCACCACTTTTGAAAGACTTGCAGGCATTTTGATGAGGGAACAAGTCCTTAGCACTTTGCCTGAAGACATGAGAATCTGTTTGACAGATAGAGAATGCAACATGGCAGATGAGTTAAGGAAAAAGGGAGACCAATGCCTAGCAAGCAGGGCATCACAGCACAGGAAAGGTATACCCAGAGCTGCACATGGATCTAAGGGAACCCTCGGTGGGCAACCTAAACAACCCCAACAAAGTTTGCCAGTAACAGGGGAAGCCACTAGTTCTGGTGCATGGCCAGGATCAAATGTTAAATGTTTCAAATGTAATCAGTGGGGCCATGCAGCATATAAATGTCCACAGAGGAGAGGTGGGGAACAAAGGTGGGGGAGCCAGTAAGTGGCAATGGCAGAATGCCAGCAGTAAGTTGTCTGGAGACAATAATGACACCAAAATACTATAACAGGTTATATCCTATCTTAGTAGATGGGAAACAGGCCACTTCTAAGAGAGTGACAGCCTCTGACCTAACCATTGTGAAGCCTGCAATGGTTAAAGTGGAGCAGTACTTGCTTGGGCAGTCTACTCCAGTCAGAGCTTTAGGAGAGGTCTCATTCCAAATACCTTTAGCTAAGGTTCACCTTGACTGGGAGGGTGGAAAAGGAAGCAAGCAAGTAGGTGTGTTTAAGGATAACCCTGCAGATGTCCTGATAGAGAATGATTTTGATAATGCAGTACCTTGTGTGCATGCAGTGACACACAGTCAGGCTTGGAGACAGGCATGTGGGTCTGGTAGCCTGGAGAGGACCCAGAAAGACCGCACACCTGAAGCCAGGACTGGTGATATGGCTACTTCACAGAGGGAGCTGCCCTGTAGCAGTGAGACTGAAGGTGAGCCACAGCTGCTGATGGATAATGACGTTCCCTTGGACAGAGTGACTGCAAGGGCAGAGATGAGTAGTAGTATCCAGGCTGAGAGTGACGCACCGCTGTCAGAGGATACCAGTCTTCCTGTGGAAGGGGAGATGAGAAGGGTTAAAAGATAAAGTTGATACAGGCTCAGCTCTCAGACCCTACATTATAAGGCTGGAGGGAGGTAGCCAAGGAGGTGCCAGATTCTCAAGGAAAAGTTGAATCTGTATACTGGGACAAAGTGTTACTGTACAGAGTGGAATCCTGAGCATAGGTTAGAGGGTGACGTAATACAGCAATTGGTAGTGTCTACAGCTTACCATCTGGCACTTCTAGCCATAGCCCATGATATTCCCTTTGCCGGTCATATGGGCACAAAGCGTAGAGAGAGACATATTATGCATAACTTTTATTTGCCTGGGATTTCCAGGGATGTAACAGGGTACTGCAGGACCTGTGAGCAGTGCCACAAACTAGGCAAGGTAAGAGAAAAACTCAAAGCTCCTTTGATGCCTTTTTGCCTGGGATTCAGCAGCCATTTCAGAGGGTACCTATGGATACTGTGGGGCCTCCGAGTACCCCAAGTTCCACAGGGAAGAAGTATATCCTAGTGGTAGTAGATTATGCTACCCAATACCCTGAGGCAGTGGCTCTGTCCTCCATCAAGGCTGAAAAGGTGGCAAATGCTTTGTTAGAGATTTTCAACAGGGTAGGTTTCTGAAAAGAAATACCAAAAAAGCGAAGCAGAATCCAGACCAAAAAGTACTAGTAAACAAAAAAACAGTCCAAAGCCTGGAAATACAAAGCAGGAGATACCAGATAATTGAAATCCTTTATTGAGCCAATACGTAAAAACAAGCCCACACCATTAACGCCTTTACCACATACAAGTACGTTTTCGTCGAAGGACCATTCAACTTCATCAGATGCTGACAACCATACAATGCTCCATATTTATTTAATTCCTCATTAATTAAAACCTATCAAAATGCTTCTATTAAATTTAAAACAACAAATACCCTTTTTCCATTTCATTTCCTTCATTTAAATATTCATGAATAATTCATTTAAGGTAGGTCCCTCACTTTAACATATAAAACCTTTGTAAAATTGATATTAAACCATGTTTCTTAAAAAGAGTTATTTCATTTTCATTGTAAACAAAGGGGGGGGGGAGGAATTCCAACCCCCCATTACAAACAATTGTGAAATAGTGATTACAAATGGAATTAAAAACACTTACAACAATTTTTCTATATATAATTTTAGTGATATCAATATAAAGAAGGGGCACTTCAAACTGCTTTCTAAAGGGTTAAAATTTATCCCCTATAAAAAGGGAGATATTGCTAAAACCCTAATGGATATAAAGATGTTTTTAAGAAAGGTGAATTTAAATATTGTCTTACAACCCTCTATGAACAAGAATAATGGGGAATTGAGACGGAAAACCACCTATAACCCCCCACTACACCCTCAATTAAGAAATTTAGAAAAAATAATAGAACAAGAAGTGAGGAAAGAACAATATAAACACAATAGATATAAAAACAATCTAAGTAAAGAAGAAATGAATGGTTTGTATGACATGAGAAATAATACTAGAATTCGGGTTATGAAGCCTGATAAAGGGGGAGGAGTGGTTATAATGGACAGCATTCAGTATGAAAGTAAAATGAATAGTATTTTATGGGAAGATGGAAAGTACTCATGTGTTTCAAGAAATTAAGTTAATATTGCATACCACAAAATTGATTTGGGTTTATTAGATATGGTGCAAGAAAAATTAATTGACTTTAGCACCTACAGGTATTTAAAGGTAGATAAACCTAGGATCCCTTCTCTTTTTGGGATCCCCAAAATTCATAAAAATTAAATTGATCCCCCATTCAGACCTAAAGTTTCTGCTGAAGGGTCAAAAACACACCCTTTAGCTAAATATGTGGATACTAAATTAAAAAGAATCTGGGTGGAAAGAGAATTGATCTTGAAAGAATCCTGGGACTTGTTGGAAGCCATTTCCTATGATTTATATGAGGAGAATTTATTATTTGTAACCATCGACATAGTGGATTTATTTTCATCCATTCCATGGAAAGAAGGCATGGAAATGTTTGAAGAAATAGTTTACAAAGATGGTGAACTATCTCAAAAAGAGAAATTAGTTAACACTTGGTTAATGGAGATGGTTTTGAAAAACAATTTTCTATATTTTAAGGGTGAATGCTTCCAACAAATACAAGGAGTAACTATGGGGGCAGCTTGCGCCCCAACTTTTGCAAACCTTGTTTTGGCTGAATGGGAAGAGAAATATATTATTTCCACAGAATTTAAAAACTATTGGATTTTATACCGTAGATTTTTAGATGACATCATAATTTTTTGGAAGGGAGGAAAGGAGAAATTAGAAGAATTTATAGATTATTTAAATAAATCCACTCAATTTTTAAGATTTACACATAAGATTTCAGAAGAAAATGTGCAATATTTGGATATAGAAATTTATAAGGTTAACAACAAACTCAAAACAAGAGTATTTAGAAAAGAAACATATTGTAACTCTTTTCTGCATTTTGATAGTGCCCACCCCCTTCATTGTAAGAAAAATATTGTAAAGGGGCAGTTTGTAAGGGGGAGTCGGATGACTAGTACCGAGGATGATTTTGAGGTAGAATGTGACTTTTTAGAATCTATGTTTCTTGAGAGAGGATATCCACTTAAGTTTATTAAGGACATAAGGGATGAAGTAGAAAAAGGTAGAACCAATAGGTTCCAACCAATATTGAATAATGGTGCTCGGAACAAAATAGATGAATTCAAAAAAGACAGTAATGAGGCTAATTATGAACAAGTATTAGCCTTGGAATACAATGCCATAAACAATATTATCAAAAAGAAATTTTTGAGAGAATGGAAAAGGTTTGTGGCCATTACAGATATAGACAAAATATCTAAAATGCCTCAAAAAATAATTTATAAAAATTCTCAGAACACAAGGCTGATTCTAGAGAATAAACAAAAGACTAAAATAAAAACAAAATGGGCACCTATAAATGTGGACATTGTAATCAATGTCACCACATTATGAACACAGACAGGTTTTACTTAGTAAGTAGAAATAAATGGTTGGTAAGTAGGGGCCTATATAATTGTGAATCAAAAGGTTTAGTATATTTAGCTTCCTGCACAATTTGTAAATCCTTCTACGTGGAAAAAACTGAAAGAAAGTTAAAAAGAAGGATATACGAACATTGTTATGAAGTGGCAACATGTAAAGATACCAATGCATTATTTAAACACTTAAAAAAATGTCCTGAAGCAAAATTTACTTTTTTGGTCTTGGAACAAGTTAAATTTGATGGTAGGGGGGGACCCTGAGAAGAAAAAAATTGAGTTCAGGGAACTGTGGTGGCAACTAACCCTGGATGCAGGGAACCCCCCAGGACTGAATGAGTACATTTCAATTCTACCCATATTAAAATTAAGAACAGCTAAACTGTAACTTGTATTAATTACATGGTTACAACCCATGGAAAGTGACATAATCTAAAGAGAATAAGTGAACTTAATGCACTGGTTCATAAAGATAAACATATGACTAAATATATGGGTCACATGTATTTATTTATTTATTTATTCATTTATTTTTTAACTGGACTTTTTAACAACATATTTTTTAAATTTATGGCACATTAAAAGGATAAAAAGGGAATAATTTTGTTTACAATGAAAATGAAATAACTCTTTTTAAGAAACATGGTTTAATATCAATTTTACAAAGGTTTTATATGTTAAAGTGAGGGACCTACCCTTAAATGAATTATTCATGAATATTTAAATGAAGGAAATGAAATGGAAAAAGGGTATTTGTTGTTTTAAATTTAATTGAAGCATTTTGATAGGTTTTAATTAATGAGGAATTAAATAAATATGGAGCATTGTATGGTTGTCAGCATCTGATGAAGTCGAATGGTTCTTCGACGAAAACATACTTGTATTTGGTAAAGGCGTTAATGGTGTGGGCTCGTTTTTACGTATTGGCTCAATAAAGGATTTCAATTATCTGGTATCTCCTGCTTCGTATTTCCAGGCTTTGGACTGTTTTTTTTGTTCTCAAAAGAAATACTGACTGACAGAGGTGCCAATTTCACGTCAGATCGGCTGGCTTGTCTGTGAGAGCACTGCGGGGATGAAGCACCTAAAGACCACCCCCTACCACCCACAGATTAATGGTCTGATGGAGAGGTTAAACCCTATACTAAAGACCATTCTAAGGACATCTGCAGATCAATTTAAGAGGCAGTGGGACAAATATTTGCCCCACCTCTTGTTTGCTTACAGAGAGGTGCCCCAGGAATCCACAGGTTTTTCATCCTTTCAGTTGCTGTATGGGCATAGGGTGAGGGGACCTCCAGATTTGATTCGCGATGAGTGGGAGGGTGAGTGTGAATCCCACAAGGAGTCTGTTGTAGCATATGTCCTAAACCTCAGGAAAGGCTCAGGGAACTCATGGGCTTAGCCCAGGAGAACCTGGCAGAAGTCCACAGCAGAAAAAGGTCTGGTATAACAGGAATGCTCCAGCTATAGAGTATGCTGTAGGGCAGCAGGTTATGGTTCTCATTCCTGTCAGACACAATAAGCTGCATGTAGCACAAATTGTACCATGTTCTTCTTCTTCTTTCGGCTGCTCCTGTTTGGGGTCACCACAGTAGATCAACTGCTTCCATTTCTTCCTGTCCTCTGCATCGTGCTCTGTCACACCAACCACCTGCATGTCCTCTCTCACCACATCCATAAACCTTATCTTAGGCCTTCCTCTTTTCCTGTTACCTGGCAGCTTCATCCTTAGCATCTTTTCCCAATATACTCTGCATCCCACCTCAGCACATGTCCAAACCAACGTAATCTTGCCTCTCTGGCTTTGTCTCCAAACCTTCCAACCTGGGCTGACCCTCTAATATACTTATTCCTAATCCTGTCCATCCTCGTCACACCCAGTGCAAATCTTAACATCTTCAACTCTGCCACGTCAAGCTCTGACTCCTCCCTTTTTGTCAATGCCACTGTCTCCAACCCATATAACATAGCTGGTCTCACTATCCTCTTGTAGACCTTCCTTTTCACTCTTACTGGTACTCGTCTGTCACAAATACTCCTGACACTCTTCTCCACCCACTTCATCCTGCCTGTACTCTCTTCTTCACCTCTCTTCCACACTCACCATTACTCTGAACTGTTGATCCCAAGTACTTAAACTCATTCACCTTCGCCACCTCTACTCCCTGCATCCTCACCATTCCTCTATCCTCCCTCTCATTCACACACATATATTCTGTCTTAGTCCTGCTGACCTTCATTCCTCTTCTCTCTAGAGCATATCTCAACCTCTCCAGGGTGTCCTCCACCTGTTCCCTACTCTCACTACAGATCACAATGTCATCTGCAAACATCATAGTCCACGGGGACTCCTGTCTGATCTCGTCTGTCAACCTGTCCATCACCATTGCAAATAAAAAAGGGCTTAGAGCTGATCCTTCATATAATCCCACCTCCACCTTAAACGCATCTGTCACTCCCACCGCAGACCTCACCACTGTCACACTACCCTCGTACATATCCTGTACCACTACCACTCTTACATACTTCTCTGACACTCCCTACTTCCTCATACAATACCACAACTCCTCTCTAGGCACCCTGTCATATGCTTTCTCTAAATCCACAGAGACACAATGCAACTCCTTCTGACCTTCTCTGTACTTCTCCATCAACATTCTCAGAACAAACATCGCATATGTAGTGCTCTTTCCTGGCATGAAACCATACTGCTGATCATTAATCATCACCTCCCTTCTTAACCTAGCTTCCACTACTTTTTCCCATAACTTCATGCTGTGACTGATCCATTTTTAATCCCTCTGTAGTTACTACAGCTCTGCACATCACCCTTATTCTTAAAAATTGGTACCAAAACACTTTCTCCATTCCTCAGGCATCCTCTCACTTTCCAAAATGTCATTAAATAATCTAGTTAAAAACTCCACTGCCATTTCACCTAAACACCTCCATGCTTCCACAGGTATGTCATCGGGACCAACAGCCTTTCCGTTCTTCATCCTCTTCATAGCTATCCTTACTTCCTCCTTGCTAATCCATTGCACTTCATGATTCACGATCCGCACATCATCCAACCTTCTCTCCCTCTTATTCTCTTCATTCATCAAACCCTCAAAGTACTCTTTCCATCTGCTCAACACACTCTCCGTGCTTGTGAGTACATTTCCTTCTTTATCCTTTATCACCCTTACCTGCTGCACATCTTTACTAGTTCGGTCCCTCTGTCTAGCCAATCGGTACAGGTCCTTTTCTCCCTCCTTAGTGTCCAACCTTTTATACAACTCTTCATACACCTTATCCTTAGCCTTCGCCACCTCTGTCTTTGCCATGCACCTCATCTCCTTATACTCTTGTCTACTTTCTTCATCTCTTTGACAATCCCACTTCTTCTTCGCCAACCTCTTTCTCTGTATACTCTCCTGTACTTCTTCATTCCACCACCAGGTCTCCTTGTCCTCCTTCCTCTTTCCAGATGTCACACCAAGCACCTTTCTAGCCATCTCTCTTACTAGCTCTGCTGTAGTTACCCAGCTATTCGGTAACTCTTCACTGCCACCCAGTGCCTGTCTTAACTCTTCCCTGAACATCACCTCACAATTACCCTTTTTCAATTTCCACCATTTGATCCTTGGTGCTGCCCTCGCACTCAACCTCCTCTTCTTGATCACCAATGTCATCCTACAAACCGCCATCCTATGCTGCCTAACTACACTTTCCCCTGCCACCACTTTACAGTGTCCAATCTCCTTCAGATTGGCCCTTCTACACAAGATATAATCCACCTGTGTGCATCTTCCTCCATTCTTGTATGTCACCCTGTGCTCCTCCCTCTTGTTAAAATATGTATTCATCACAACCATGTCCGTACCATGTTAACACGATGAAACCTTACCATGATAGGGAGGCCCTTGTGCTAAGTAGTTGCGGTAGGAGGAGTCTTAGGGGGAATCTATGGCTACAGGGAGCCAGCCAGCAAAATCCCAAGTTACTATGATGGAGCCTAAGGGTTGCAGGCCTATAATATGACACTGCAGCACTGTAATGGGGTCAGCAATGCAAAGGCAGCTGGAATCTCAAAACAGGGAATGGGATAATGTATTCTCAGATAGGCTCATTCCTCTCAAACAACATTTCTCAAGGGTCATTTGAAACACTAGCTTGAGTCTTTGAAGGGGGAGGAAGTGTGATGAAAAGAGATCCTGCCAGCCCAGCTAGCTGGAATTTTGTAAATAATTACATGGCACTGGTGAATATCGAAATTATTTATACAAGATGCTTGTGTTACAAATGTATTAGAACTGTATGTCATGTGCATGTCAAACTGCTTGCACGGATATGTGTGTGTTGGAAAGGTATTTGCAAAATGGTTATGTTTAAAATGGATTCACAGTGTGCCCTACTGGAAGAGAACAGACATGTACATGCACTATTGTAGCTGTTTAAATGTATATATTTTAACAGTGGAAACTGGAATACAGGAGGTTAGCATCAGAAAAAAAATCTGAAATTAAATAACTTTATGGCTAGGCCATAAAAGATAGTATGTTTCAGTTTTCAATGCAGCAAGAGACACAATGTCTGTACTAGGAAACTTTCTGTATTATCTTTAGGGTGAAGTAATTACTAGTCTTGAAAGCATGAAGGAATGCAGTTGTTTTATGACTTTCAGTACCTGCCAGAGATCTGAGGAGAAGCCTTTGTCTGTATATTTTTAAAGATAGATGCTAAATATTGCCAGCTTCATCAATGGTTGTTTTAGCCCGGGAACTAGAAGTCAGATGACAAGAAGTGATGCCATTCTGCAAGCTATCCCAGCAGTGATATTTGAGATATTATTTTGAGAAGTCTCTTAA
This sequence comes from Protopterus annectens, assembly GCF_019279795.1. Lineage (NCBI taxonomy): Eukaryota > Metazoa > Chordata > Ceratodontiformes > Protopteridae > Protopterus > Protopterus annectens. Next base: position 242,877,811 of record NC_056742.1, read on the forward strand.
TGAGACACAGCATTCTGTCTTGGACCTGACAACAACTAGAAGATCCATTCACTACATCTGCCTTGCTCTGATAATAAGTTACTAGGGAACAGTAATTCTCTTAGATACAATCAGGAATATAGTGAAGCTTAGTTTAGATATTTTTCTTTATTTATTTGAGACTGTCCTGCAATGCTGTTTTAAATATTTCCTGTGGTTTTGAACTCTGATGTCACTGTGAATATATATTTAGCATTTTCTTGTTCTTTTATTATTGAATATATTTAAACCTTTCATTGTGGCTTATCTGTGTAGAGATTTTAAGTTTTGAGAGTACTTGCATGTTTATTTGGTGACACTGTGTGGACCACTCCTAATAGCCTTGCTCTTGGTCGAACTACCATTTGTATAAATATTAATATTATACAGTAAAATTGGACACCCTTTGTTAAGAGTCTTAAAGTAGCTAATAAGGGGGGGGTTTCTGGTGGCAGAACCAAACTACCTTATAGTCTGGGCAGGAGGGGGCATTAGCTTGTAAACCTGTGCCAGCCTTTCCTAGGTAGAGGTGTGTGTGTGTGTGTGTGTGTGTGTGTGTGTGTGTGTGTGTGTGAAACAAATCTCCAAGAGTGTGTGTCAGTTACTTAGGCAGGGACATGAAGCACTGGTTGGACAGAGAGAGAGTGTTGGAGGACTTGGCTTGGAACCCTGGCTAAGGACTCAACTCTGTAGCTGTGCCAGTGGGGAGTGTTAATGGGGATCTGGAGAAAGTTAGAGGAACCAGCCTGGGACTGACTGTGGTCTCTGTGTTCTCTTAAGGGAAATTGCACTTGAAGCAGAGAGCTGCATCTGGAAATACTGCGTGCGCACTTACCATCCTCCCAGTGAATCTTCCATACTGTTGCCAGTGGTAAGGATTGAGGCTCCTTAATTACTGGTCCAGTGGAGGGTCATCACAATATGGAAGCAAGCATCCTGAAGGTCTCCAGAACACATCCAGTTGCCTTCTTTTTACCAGGGAATGCAGCGTTACCACTATCTGGAACGGTCTCTTTTCAACATACTTATCTAGGCTGCTTAAGTCTAGAACTGGTCTAAGGTCTTTTGACTTCGAGAGCTAGGAAGAATCTGGAATATACTCCAGAACTTCTCTGATCTGATGGTACCTCTTAGATTGTTCTTTTTTGGAGATGTTGCACAATCTTCTTGGCCACTGACTTTTTCTGACAGGGTGTTAAATCTGGAAGGGTCAGGGACAACATTTTTGGAGCTATGAAGAAAGGGATAACATATTATCTGTATATTACGCTCCTTACTCATTTGTCTTGGCCATTCCTTCATCAAGGTGAAGAGAAAGGTTGGCCTCTGACTACCTGCAGAGAGGATCACTCAGCCAACCCTTCAGGGGGACCTAAGAAACACTGATTTTGTGGAACACCCCCCCCCCATCTCTAGGGTAGCATCTGTTAAAGGGGCCTCCCTTTGCCACAGTTGCCTATGACTGAAAGGAAGTCAAAGTGTAGGGATTTCTTGAATCAGTAAGCTTTAGACCCCTTTTGGTTCTTGGAAAAGGACCTCTGGGGAGGTCAAAGTTCACCCCTCAGTCAGACAGCATTCTTCCTTCTTGCTCACTCTTCAAGAGGTTTTACTTGACTTTTAGTACAAAGAGTGAGGACCCATCATAGGGACTACTGACAAAGAACACCTTGAAGTTGTCTACAAAATTGCACAAGCAGTACCACACATTGCACTTCATTGTTACACCTGCACCAGCTACTCTAACCCCTCCACCAGTAGTATTATGTAATATCCTCATGTAGAGAAATTGATAACTGTCAGCATGGTGGCCATCGGAGACCTGAGCTGCTTCCAAGTGGCTGAAGTTGTGGGCTTCCTCAAAAAGTTTAGCATCAGCTTAGCTAGGTCTCTCTAGAATCTTGTCATGTGAGTTAGACAGTTCAACATTCAGAGAGTGAATGCGCCCGAAGTGCAAACTCTCCGAGCAGTCTATCAACTTAGACTCCTTGTTAGAGGCATAGAGTGCTGGACTTTCAGACAGTTCCTTCTTGGGGGCTGCTGCCACAATAATGAAGTTTTACAGAGGATCCTTGTCCAATGTGATCTGTCCTCAAGTGGGTGAAGAATTCTGTCTGGCTTCCCTGGGATGCTATCCACCACATCAGGCTCCTGTCTCGCCCTCTCTGCTGGCAGCTCCATCATGCATTCAGTGGGACAGATCACACAGGATGTTGAGGAGACAACTCTGTGGATCTCAAAGAAAACCTCATCAGCTGGGGAAGAGGGGTTATTGGGCCAAGTGTGACCTTGATAAAGTCACTTAACCAAACAGTACTTTGGGGAAATTGGGAATTCAGGCTAGGTCCCTCTGCAGTCTTCTGGACTGGATGCCTAGTAACCTACCTATTAGCCCCTCTTGCCGTATTAATTCTAAAACTGCACTAAACCTGGCATCATCTGGCGAGGACTGCAGGGACCCCATCCCCCCTTTACTGAAGTCAGTGTCTGATGTGATAGACTCATACTGCCATGGTAACTGTGGGCACCCAAACACTCATGATGATCCTGACAGGATGGTTTGACATCTTCAGAAATGTTCTGTCAACTTTCTTCATTGTAGCACTACCTAGAAAATATTATAAAACCAGTCTACTAACTGACTTAGCATTATTATGTCTTTCCTCTTCTTTGAACAGGTCACTTGTACTCTTACACTAAGCAACACGCTTCTATTTTTCAAGCCTATTTTCTTTGACTTCCTCATTCACTAGTCTGATCAAGGTTTCTGGATACTCGATACTTAAAAACATTTCCATGATGTTAAGTCAGTGGATGAAGATAGTAGAATTCTGCGGATAATATCAAAATAAAGAAGGTTGGTTATGAGTACCAAACAAAAAATTTTTAAAGCACATCAAATATTACGGCAAAAGTCCAGATGTTCTCCTGTAAGACAGGATTTAATTAAAAAAAACACGAGAAATGAATATGAAAAAGCACCAATGAAGACAGGTAAAGAAAAGATCGTACTCATATGAGACGGGTAAATATATGACTAACACCCCAAACATTGTAGTAGAGGATTATGAGAGGACTAGAGGAACAGATATTTTTTTATATAATTTTTACACAAAGGCCATATAGCAAGATGCAAGACATGTCTGACATTTTATATAGGGAAGACAGAAAGAAAAATATCATTAATTACAAGAAATCACCTTTAATTCTATAAGAACAGAACATAATAAAAGTAATGCATTATTTAGACATTCAGTAAAATACAATGGTTGGAAAAATGTATTTTATATTAGCAAAACATTATAAGGAATTTTAGAAAGGGAGATTTTGAAAATAAGTTGAACATGAGACATGAGATGGCAGATTAAGTTAGGTGCACACATACCACCAGGTCTCAATGAGTTAGTATCAAACCTGTACTGAGAAACTAAATGTTGAGGTGCAACACAACTATGTACAAATAAATGGCTTAATTTGATTTTTTTTTATTCTGCTAAAATAATTGAGAAAGAAAAAGCTGAGGAGCAATAAAAGTAAAATGAAATAAATGCATTAATTGATTTTTTACTTAAATTAATATAATATTCTATTGAATGTAATTTTGATATGTTTTAAGAAGGTTTTGGTTTTATACTTAATTTGAATGTTAATGTGATGAAACAGGAAGAGTATTTAAATGAATGCGGGCGTGATTTTAAAACACTCTAATGAAGATGAAAGCACTTACTATTTCAGTATATTCATTTTTTTTTTACACTTTTCTGTGATTTTCATGTGGCTATGAGGAGGATTTAATACTATATACAGACAATGCAGTTTTCCAGCTTTAAGAGCCATGAACATGTTCCTTAAGGAAGACCAAAGCACAAAAAGGAAAAGCTAACTGTACGGGAACAATGTTGATACTGACATATGACTTCTTAAGAAAGACTGTTGTCAAAAGTTATGTAAGATCCGTGTCACAGACTACTTTGCATATATAACTGGAGGGCCACTTTCTATCAACCCCTGAGCAAGAATATGTTGAATGACAGGAGGAAAAAAAGTATCTGGTTGGGAAGGTGAGGTGGACCCCCCCCCCCCCCAAAAGAGGGAAAAACTGTAAAATCTTAACCTTGATGAATTACTCTCAGAATCCATCTGTCTGAAAATAGGAATTGTGGGAACGATACATACAGAGGAGAAATTAAGTTTAAAAGAAGGTGGGATTTAAATGAGCTATGTAATGTCTGACTGAAAACGATTGGGTAGATTATAAATTATGTATAATGCTTGCAACTAAAATTATGTCAGTATGGGTTTGTGATGTATAATGCTTGCAACTAAGATTATGTCAATATGGTCTGTATTCATTTATATAAATGTATGATTGTCTGTGTTAAAAGTGATAAAGTAAGAAAGATGTTTCTTGTTTAAAAAAAAAAGAATCCATCTGTCTGAAAGTGTTGTCAGAGAAAGAAATGGTGGTTCAGACTATCTGGAAGGATTAAGGGACTACAAAAAAGAGGTGAGAGAAGATTACTTATTTTGCTTTTAGAAGAAAGTTGTAGACAAAGCATTGAATCCCGTTGCCAACTCGGACAGGGAAGGATGAAAAATCTGAGAGATCCTGTGAATCAGCCTTCTTCTTTCATCACCCTTATTAATTAACTATGTTGCAGATAGTCCAAACACTAGCTGCCTACCCAAGGCAGAAATCAAAATATCATTTTTGACATCTTACGGGAGGTTTTGAGAGCACAACCAGGCAAATTTCCTTATGACAGTTCCAGTGGCAGCAGCTCTGGAGGTGGCACCAGCAGAATCCTATGCACATTTCAAACAGTGGGCAGTCATTTGAGACTCAAAAGAAACTAAGTAACACAAAGCAGATTTCTCCTCACAGGAGGAAACAGATGCTAAAAACCTCTTCACATTCTCACAAGAAACAAGCATACACTTCAACATATGAGCATAACAGTTGAGAATTCTAAAAGCAAGTGTTGCAAAAGAATACATACTTTCCCCAGATCTATTAAAAGCCTTTCCCATCCTTGTCAGAAGGAGAGGGATTATTATTAATCAGCTGGATTTACTAAAGCAACAGCTGCTGTGGCTTATTTGGGATGAGTGTATACAAACATAGAAAAATGAAGCACTTTATATAATCTGTTTTTTTTTTGTTTGTTTTTTTTTTTTGGGGGGGGGGGGCAGCAGGTTGGCTGTCAGGAAAATTGCAGGGCTGTTGCGAAAAACATTCCCCAAACATAAAAACAGGAGGAATAAGAGTAGATTGTGGAAATTCCACTTGTAACAAATCATAATACTTAGTGAGGGACCGAGAAATATCATGGCTTTCCCACTGAAACAACAAATTCATTCTGGAAACAGTTTCAGAGATAAAGAATCTTTCAGAAATACTGGCCAAAACCACACTCTCCTCAGAATCTAAATCAGAAATCTGTGCGGACAATGCATACTCTGTGCCTTCACAATCATTTTGAGGTTAAAACTACTGATTCTCTTCAGAAGAATTTGTGTTTTTTTTTTCTTTTACCAGAAACAGTCAAATAGGAATGGCCAAGAGTATGCACTAAACCTTAAGCTATGACCAATAAATTAGAACTGTCCAGAGTAACTGGGATAGGAGAAGACATATGTTTAAATTTTTTACTCTGACAGGAAGTTCTCTAAAACCAGACCCACTTTAACCAGCAATATTCTGGCTAGGCAGAGTGGCAGTCTCTGCCTCCTTCTTACAGGACCAACAAGAGTGGCTCTCCTTTACCGACCAAAGGCACTCCAACAGCTGAGGAGGAAATGTTTAATCCCAGGTCTATGGTGGCTGTGGGGACCAAGACAATGATGAGTGGTTTCAGAATCCAGTTTTAGCCACAGCAGAGTCACTCACCTGTGGCTAAGTCATTTTAGCAGCCTGCTGTGGTAGTAAAGGCTGTTTGACAATGTTCTTTTTTGGGGAACAGTAAGAAGGAAGCCCCAAAAAAACAGTAGGTTATTCCATGAATAAGCCAAAAAAGGTGCCTGATGGCCAAGGAAGCCTGGCAGCAATAGTCAGTAAAAAAGTAAGTTGCAAAAAAGTAACTTTTCCCCCATTAAAACACAATAAAAAGCACTTTAAACACTTACCCCAGTCCCTAAAAGTAAAATAAATGAAAGTTATGTACTCACTATAACGATAGATCCATATAATTTTCTTTTCACCCAGTTCAACCTTTGGGTTGTCGGATCTGAACTCAGCGCCATTCTGAAGCTGTGTAGCCAGGGTTCTGACTCCTCCTCTACCCATAAACCATCTCTTCCTCAGATCAAGTTTATCTACTTATCAATAAACAATCTTCATTATCCCAGCAAAGGAAATATGTGACAGTCTATACCAGGACATGACCCAGAAAGGTTGCAATTAACTGAGGTTACAAAATGACATGATTCTTGGTTAGGTCTATTCAATCAAAGAGAAGCACCAGATAAAAATTTTGTACGGAGAAAGGAGGGAGGGATGTTGAACTGGTCAAAAAGAAGACAGTGTGGATCTACTGTTATGGTGAGGACATAACTTTCTTATCCGATGTCTTCTTTCATCTGAATCAACCTTTGGGACAGACTCACTAGCTACCAAAAATCCCTGGGAGGTATGAAGGAAGGATATTCCTGAGAATGGTGGAGCCAAAAGATGTACAGGATATGGATTGTACATCTACCTTGTAATAGGATATGAACTGAGGACCGTGGCCAAGTTGCTGCAACACAGATTTTGTTGATAGAAACTTTACACATAAAGGGAGCAGAAGTAGCAACAGACATTGATGAATGAGCTTTTCATTTCTTGGTTAAAGAAAAACCCTTTTTATTTGTAAACAAACACTATACAATCCGAAAGCCACCTTGACAGTGCGACTCAGTTGGTCAAATCTCCTACAATCTTTAGTCCTGTGGAGATAAAAACTGAAATTGTCCTTGAACATTTAACAAATGCAGAGTATACTCTCCTTTGTTAGAACATTTTGGAAAGAGTGGTAAATTAATGGTTTTATTAAGCTTCACTTCAGATGTCACTTCTGGAATGATCATGAGATTTGTTCTCAAAGAAACCCTATCCTTATGAAAAACCCAAGTGAGTGGGGTTTGCAAGAAAGTGCTTCCTCTTCACCAAAGTGATGGCCACCAGGAAGATGGTTGATACTTTAAACCTGTTTCTGCTGTGGGTTCAAAGGGAATGCTTGGAGCATGACAGTTATGTTCCATGGGGGACTTGATACCTTACAGGAGATCTCAATAAGAAGGTTCCTTTCAGAAAGGCCTTTGAACCTTTAGTGAATCTATAGCAGTCTGTGTACAACATGGATACTGGAAATAGCCACTAATTGTACTTTTTTATATTGAAAAGTTATAGTCTTTTTGGAAAAGATCCAAAAAATTACAGAACAGAAGGGAGAGGAGCTGAGAAAGGATCTCTCTCTTTTAGAAGCTGCTCAGATTGAAAATCTCTTCCATTTTAACTTTCCTAGTACTCGATTTTTTGTTAAGCTGACAAAATATGAACCACCTGACTGGAAAGCCTGGCATCTCTGGCCACCATTAAAGATAGAGGAACGACGCAGTTAGCTTCCGTATCTCTAGGTCCAGGAGATACTGCCTGGATGGGTGAGTGAGAAGATCTGGCAGTAGTCCAACATCCAGGGAGGATGTATATGAGGCCAAAAGAAGGGGAACCAAATCTGCCAGGGCCAATAGAGAGCAACGTGGATTACCTTGGCATTGCACCATCTTGTTTTTTTAATAAACTATGTCATAAAAGGAAAGGGAGGAAGGCATATATGAGACCCGGGGGCCAACTGTGGACTACAGCATCCCACTGTTCCTACGGGGGAATTAAGGCAAATTAACTGCTGCACTTGTTTAGATACAAAGCAAAAATAATGCAGCATGGTTGATCCCATTGGCTTAAGATTTGATTTGCCACTGCTTGACTGAGGGACAACTTGTGAAGCAAAAGGATGGATCTACTCAAACTGTCTGCTAATATACTGGAGATTCCTAGGATATGCATTGCTATAAGAAATCAATGGGAAGACATCGCCCATTGCCACACTCTCATGGCCTCCTTGCATAAAGGATATGAAAAGATTCCGCCTTGCTTGTTAATGTACCAGACTTCTGCCATGTTGTTCATCTGAATGAAGATCACACCCTTTGGGAGAGAATCCCAGAAAGCCTGCAATGCTAGAACTGCTCTCAACTCCAAGACACTGATGTGAAAACTGGTCTGGTCTCCATGTGTGGCCACAAACCTTGGACCACCTTCCCTATGAAATGTCACCCCAACACCTGAATGGAGGCATCTGTGGTTACTATGGCCATGGGAGGTTGTGGAGAAAAGGATTAACATTCCAGAAGAGCTGTCAAGGTCAACCACATTTGATGTGAGATGTGCAAATGGGAGCTAGATGAATCTTAGCATGAAGAGGATGTAAAAACAGGGACCAATGTACAGAAAGAGAACACAGAAGAACTCATATGTGGAATCTGGCTAGGGAAAAGTACAGTTTTGTACCTACCATAAATGTAGATGTTCAAGTGGTTATGCTGCTGCAGTCATCACACTTAGGTTATCCTGCCGTCAGGCGGTCCCGCAGTCAGCCTGAATTCCAAAGCCTTGGTCCAGAGTCGGTTGTCGTCGCTTCTTCCCTGACGTCAATGTGGCAGGGGTATAAAAGAGGCAGCCGACGCCATTTTCTTCAGTTTTTCTTGCCCCAGATGTCAGGTGCCCCAAACTAAGAAGGCAAAATAAGAAGCTTGCAAAAGATACCTTAGTGCAAAACAATAGTACTAGTTGTAAGCAAATACACCATATAGACATGCATCCCAAAGGCTGATGTACATGGAGGTATAAGAAAAGCCTTGTTAGGTAGAGGGGATGGAGGGAGGGTAACCTGGACTGCAGCAGCATAACCACTCGAACATCTACATTTATGGTAGGTACAAAACTGTACTATGTTCATCGTGCTATGCTGCTGCAGTCATCACACTTGGGTAGAGTCCCAAAGCTATGGTTGGGTGGTAGGATCTAAACTGGGTTAGGTGCAGCTAAGATGCCCTGCAGAACTGCAGTGACAAACCCAGCTCTGTTTTTTGAGTATAGAGGAAGGTGGTAATGCTTGGTGAAGGTGTGCACTGAACTCCAGGTAGCTGCCTACAGAATGTCCTTTGTTGGGACTCCTCGGAGGAAGGCTGCTGAGGTTGCTGCAGCCCTGGTAGAGTGAGACCTAATACTAGCAGGCACTGCTTTCCCATGGTGTGAGTAGCAAAAGCGGATGCAATGTGCTATCCATTTGGAGATGGTCTGTTTTGAAATAGCCTTTCCTTCTGAGCCTGGTGCATAGGATACAAGGAGTTGGTCAGATTTTCTGAAAGCCTTTGTCTTGTCCAAATAGTAACGTAACTGCCTGTGAATGCCCAAAGAGTGAAGGAGTCTTTCTCCTTTATTCTGTGGGTTTGGATAAAAGGTGGGCAAGTGTATGGTCTGATTGAGAGCCACACTGGATACTACCTTTGGCATGAAGGAAGGGTTGGTGCATAAAGATACTCTGTCCTGATGGAAAATGATGAAAGGTTCCACTGCCATAAGTGCCTGCAGTTCTGAGACTCTGCATGCTGAGGTGATAGCCAGCAGCAGGGCTGTTTTCCATGACAAGTATTGAAGCTCTGCTGAAAAGGCTGGTTCGAAAGGAGGAAGTGGTAACTTTTCCAGCACAAAATTTAGATCCCAAGTTGGAGTTGGTGGTTTTCTGGGGGGTCTTATATTTTTTGCCCCTCTGAGAAACTGCCTTAGCAAAGGATGAGAGAAAATGGGAGGAACCGTATCATATTGAGCTGAAATGGCTGAAGCATGGATCTTTATGGATGAGAAAGAAAGGCCTTTGTGTAGCATCTCAGTTAGATATTGGAGTATGTGCGGAATATTTGGGATGCCAGGATTTAGGCTTCTGGCCTGGCTCCATACACAAAATCGTTTCCATTTGTCTGAGTAAGTTTTTCTGGTGCTGGGCCTCCTGGCCTCCAAAATGACATTCTGGACGTCCTTTGAGAGAAGTGTTGTTTGATAACTTAAGGTATTTTCCATGCAGCTAGATTTAAGGTCCTTAGTTGACTGTGAAGGATCTGAGAGTTTTGTTGGGTTAACAGCAGAGGGAATTGAGGTAAGATCCATGGAGGGCTGCAAGTCAAGTTTCGTAGTAGTGGGTACCAGTGTTGACGTGACCAGTCTGGAGCAATGAGGATCATCTGTGGTCTCTCTGATCTGGCTTTCAGTAATACCTGGGTCAGTAGAGGCAGAGGTGGGAAGGCGTAGACTGACAATGCTGTCCAACTGAATGATAGGGCATCCACTTTCCAGGCCAGGGGATGATAAGTCCTTGTGCAAAATTTTTGTAGCTGGCAATTGTTGGTTGAGGCAAACAGATCTATGTCTGGTGGTCCCCACCTTTGAGTTATCATTGAGAATACTTGTGGGTGTAGTCTCCACTCGTGAGGGTCTGTCAAATTTCTGCTTAATTTGTCTGCCAAAATGTTTTCTTTTCCTGGCAGGAATTGTGCTTGCAGTTGTAATTGGTAAGTTAATGCTGTGTTCCACAAGTCCATTGCCTGTCTGCATAGTGGGTAGGAGTGCGTTCCTCCTTGTTTATGTACCACATAACTGTGGTGTTGTCCGTCCTTATTAGAAGTTGTCCTGGATGCAAGAGGTCCTTGAAGGCTGTTAGTGCATTTTTTACAGCTAGCATCTCCTTTTGATTGATGTGTAGTTGCCTTTAGTTTGCAGACCATTTACCCTGTATGCATTGTCCTGCCATGTGTGCACCCCAGGCGTAGTCTGATGAATCTGTTGTCAAGGTTTGGTTTGCTGGAGGTGAGACAAAAGGAAGGCCCTTGTTTGCTTAGCATGCTTGAGCCCACCATAGAAACTCTTTCTGAAGGCAGGGAATGAGAGTTATACTTGCTTCGAGGCTGTGTCTGTGTTGGGACCATACACTTTTTAGGTACCATTGTAGTTTTCTCATATGCAGCCTTGCATATGCAATTAGTTGAATGCAGGATGCCATGTACCCCAATGCCTGCAGGAATTTCCTTGCAGTGAGTTGGGTAGAAGTTGCCATCTTTTTGAAGTACCGAGCCAGTTGTTTTTGCTTGTCTGGCGTGAGGTAAGCCATCTGGGAAGTTGTATTCAAGCTGGCACCCAGGAAAATTATTTCTTGTGAGGGTATTAGTTTTGACTTCTTTTTGTTTACTGTGTACCCTAGGCAACTTAGCAACTTTGTTACAAATGCCACATGCTGTAGTAGGATGTCTTTGCTGTCCGCTTGGATCAGGCAGTCGTCCAGATATGGATAAATTTGTATTCCTCGCTGTCTGCAGTATGCAATTACTGATGCCAGGCATTTCGTGAATACTCTGGGAGCAGTAGATAAGCCAAAGGGCAATGCAGAGAATTGATAATGCGTTGTGCCTGCCAAAAATCTGAGGTATCTTCTGCAATCTTGTCTGATAGGGACATGCAGGTATGCCTCTTGGAGGTCCAACGTTACCAGGCAAGACTCCTTGCCCAGCATGGGAAGGAGCTGCTGTAGTGTGAGCATTTTGAATTTGGGAATGCCCAGGTACGTGTTTAGAATTGAAAGGTCTAAGATAGGTCTCCAGGCTTTGTCCTTTCTTGGTACTAGAAACAGTCTTGAGTAAAATCCTTGACCTTGCTCTTTTGCAGGCACCTTCTGAATTGCTTTCATGTTCATGAGAGCTGAAATTTGCTTTTGTGCCTCTGCCCATTGGTTTGTTGGCATATTTGGCATGCCTCTCATCCGTGGTAAAGTGTGAAAATGAAATCTGTAGCCTCGGGTAATAATATCCAGAAGCCATTTGTCCTTTGTTACGATGTGCCAATTTCGTGGAAAAAGAGCCAGTTTTCCTCCTAGAGGTGCTGCCTGGGCAATTTTGCTTGGCAGGCGAAGAGGAAAGTCATTGAGTTTGTTTTCTGAAGGGTAGAGATCTGTCGTCTCCCCCTCTTTGAGTTGTTGTTTGCCATTGTCTAGGCCTGAAGGTACCTTGTGCCTGGCCCTCTGCCCCTAGGGCGTCTGTACCTGCCCCTTTGGGGTCTGTCTGAAGCAGGAAAGGATCAGTTCTTTGATGGCCAGTTTCTGCTGAAGCGAGGAGGTTGCACCTGTAAAAAATCTTTAACTGTTTGCATTGATTTTGCCTTTTCTTCCATTTTCTTTAAAACTTCCTCTGCTTTGACACCAAATAACGCATCCTTTTGCAGTGGAGCATCCAGTAACTTTGCTTTGACATGTTCTGGTAAGGTCTGCTCTTTTAGCCAAGCATGTCTACGTATTACAGACCCTGGGACCGCTGCTCTACAAGAGGCCTGCAAAGAATCAAAACCACACTGCAAGGTACTGCTGGTATTTAATCATGTGGAATTGGCAGTTTAATGCCCTCATGGCCAAAGAGGCAGAGGTATACACTTTTTTCCATCTTTCTAATGCCCTGGAATCTCTTTCCGCAGGTAGTGGATTCTTAGCAGTAGAGGCCTTAACCCCTTTGGGACCCTGGGAAATGGTTTCTGCATCTGCAGCAGGGCTTTTATATAAAAACTTGTGAGAGTCAGGGACTCGATAGTATCTGTCTGGTTTAGGTGGTGCTGGAGGTAAGGAATCTGGATTTAGACTGGATTCAATGTAGACATCATCCAGAATGTCTAAAACAGGAGGAATGGCTAGGGGTCTATGCTGAGGTAGAAGAAGAAACTCACGGAGTCTTTTCTTGGAGTCATAGTAATCTTGTCCTTCCCAGTGGAAATGCTCTCTCATGGTGTGCAGGGTTTCCCGAAAAAAGAAGTCTTCAGGGGGGGAAACAGAGGGAATAGACTCCTCAGCATATGAGTCTTCATAGAGAGGGAAGGGGTAATCCTGTTCCTCAGAGTCTGCTGAGGAAGTGGATTCCTGGTCAGAAGGAGGTAAATCTTCCTCCAGTCTAGGCCTTTTGTCAGGAGGGGGCTGGGAACCTCTGATAAGGGTAATCAGGTCCTCCGCCATTTTGAGCATCTGTTTTTTAGGCATAGGGGCCTGTGTGGGAGTCTGTGGACCCGGTTTCTTAACCTTTCGAAGCTTAGCATATGACTTAACGGAGAGAGTCGTCAGTTTAAAGACGCCTTCTGAAACCGAAGGCCTGTCCATAGTCTCCGGATCGCCGCCAGGGCTGGCGTCCACGAGTTGAGGAGGAACCGGCTCCAGTGGCCCAGTAGATTTTGACTGAGAGGTAGTCGCATTTTCTAAATCTGTGGTAGTCAGGGGCTGTGTAGGCGCCTCACTGAATACCGAAGATCCGGCGGCAGGCCTAACCGAGACCTCAGTATCTGGTCTAGGTCTAGGCTGCCTGTCTTTGTCCTTGCGTTTTTTAAACATAGCGGTTGTCGGAGTTTCCGACGACATGATGTAGTTGAATTTTCTGCCAAAATAATGTCGGGCGGCATCAACCCGACGCTTAATAGTGCATTTATTGAACCTAGCGCAAAACCGACAACCAGAAACGTCGTGGTCTGGGCCTAGGCAAGGAATACAATAAGAATGAAAATCCTTATGAGGTATTTGCTTCCCACAAGAAATACAATTATTAACTTTGTCTGACATTGGTCTGAGGCAAGAAAAGTTTCCCCAACGGGGTACTTAGCTTTATAGAAGACTTCGGCTGAAATTCTGTTTGAAAATCTCAGGAGCTGGCCGACCGGCACTTGCGAACTGCTTCTGCTTCGGGCACCACACGGCAAGAAAGACTGAAGAAAATGGCGTCAGCTGCGTCTTTTATACCCCTGCCGCACTGACGCTAGGGAAGAAGCGACAACAACCGACACCGGACCAAGGCTTTGGAATTCAGGCCGACTGCGGGAACGCCTGACGGCAGGATAACCCAAGTGTGATGACTGCAGCAGCATAGCACGGTGAACATCCAATGTTACTGTCAAAGGCATCAGCACTAGCAGTCACAAAATAAGTTTTGCTGGGGGGCATGGGGTGTTGGAAAACAGGGAAGGCTACCTGACAAAGATACAATCCTGATCTCTAGAAGGTTGGCTATCTCATTGCTCATTCAGATGGCATCCGATGATCTCTATCTGATTGTGTGGGTGAAAACTGGTTCTTTGCTTGATTCCCAATTTCTGAAGTAGCTGGAGCAAGAAGTCCCATTATTGAACCAGAAGATCTCTGGATGGGGCAGTGAGGAGCCAATTGTCTAAATATGGAAACACTCAGAAGCCTAGCAATCAGAGGTAAGCTGCAACCACTGCCAAGCACTTGGTAAACATCTGGGGGGGGGGTGGTAAGACCAAAGGGTAGTGCCCTGAATTGGATGTAATTGACTCCAAGTTAGAAACTGAGAAATCTCTTTGAATACCTCAAAATTGTGATATGGTAAAAAGCATCCTGAAGATCTGCAGAGTACATCCAATTGTCCTTCCCCAAATGAGAAGAATGGACTACACCATCACCATCCAGAACTTCGTCTGTTTTACAAATTGAGATGATTGGTGATTAAAACTGGCCTTAGCTCCCCTGCCTTCTTGGAACTAAAAAGAACCTGGAATAGACTCCAGATTCTAACTGGTCTGGAGGAACATGCTGGATGACTCTTTTTTTCCAAACAACTTAGAGTTCTATTGCTGTGGATTCCATCTGATCAGGTGTGGAAATCCTTTTTTTAGAGAAGGGGAACAAAGGAAATTATGTAGCCTCTGGTGATTATCCTCAGCACCCAAATATCTAGTGTGTTGGCCTGCCAGACTTGAGGGTACAGGGATAAGCACACCCACTGCCTCCAGAGTGAGGCAGTTGGACAATCCTTCAGGACTGCAGGAAGAATTTTTCAGAAAAGGGATTGCAAAATCCCGGATTCAGCAGTCTGCCGTTGTCATTAGGGTGACGTCCAATGAAACTGCTCCCCTCTCTGCCTCGGGAGGACCTGTCTGCAGGAGGGTACTGGTTGACCCCTTGAGATTTCCTGACCCACATCTCATCACCCCTCTGGTTCCTGAAAAGGGTTCCCTGGGGGGTAGAGAAGCAGATTCCAACAGCAGAAAGAGTCTTATCATCTTGCTTGCACGTGAGAGTTTCCTTAATCTTTGGTCCAAAAAATGTGGAACCGTCAAAGGTGGCATTAAGGAAGGACATCTTGAAGCCTTCCGCAAAGTCACACAATCACATCCAGGCATTTCGGTGGATGGCTATGCCAGGTCCTGCCACTATTTATCAGTTGCCCTAGAAAGCAGAAGCATGGATACATTGAACATTGACTATAACGCAGACAACTGGAACTCCACTGTTTTTTGGATGTCCATCGGTTAGTTACTAGAGAGGGATGTGTTGAGTTCCTTATTCAAGCTGCTCTGGAAATAAGTCGTGTGGACCAGGAAGTTCAGAGATGTGTGTGCGAAATTTGCTGATGCATACATCCATTTCCCAAATCTAATGGTCTTGATTCCCTGACTGAAGGATAAACACACACACTCTCTTCAGAAGGTTCCTTCTTAGTGTTTGATGCCACAACCATGGCATCTACTGGGGTACCGTTGCTCCAGTGTGCTCTGTCCTTAGGTGCAGCCAAGATTTTGTTAGGCTTCCTAAGAATTGGCTCTGCTGTATCAAGATTCTTTCAAGCCCACTGAACTACCAGGTCTATAAGTGCATCAGCAGGTGGTACTACACAACAGGTAGAAGAGCCAGCTCCAAACACCTTGAGGAACATAGACTCTGCAGGGAAGGGTGTACTGTGGACTAACCTCCTTGCTGTTTATTCCAAAATATCACTGAAAGTGACATCCTCTAAAGGGGATCTTGGGGATCCATCCCAGTCTTTGTCTTTAGTGACAGATTTTGGGAAGGTTTCTAAATGTTGCCAATTACATGCCTGTTTTCTAGGACCCTGTCTCAATGGGACTTCTGGAAACAGTTTAGAGCTAGACAGGGACCTCACTTGACAAGCAGCCCCAAGACTGAATGAAGCTGGCTGTCTCTATTGACCTGGATATGTAGAGTCAGATGCAATATCCAAAAACGGATGGCCTTAGCCGAGCATGTAGAAAGCACCTCTTCTCTTGGCCTTGCAAGAATCCTTTTGAAAGCCTCAAAAGTCAATGCAGAGAGCAGGGCCAAAGAGACTCCCACACTATCAGGGAGAGATGTAGAATGAGCCTCCCCTGACCAGACCAACCCAAGATCTGAAGTCAACAATGGAGCTGATCTGTCAAGTGCAGAGGTGTTGAAGGTTAGAGGCAGTTCCAAAAGTTTCAGTATTGAATCTATAACTTCAGCCCTGACACCTGTTTCAGCTCACAGACTAATCCCAATCTGGAGATATCAGAGCTGAAAAATTAAGGAATACTGTTGGAGTCAACGTCAACAAGGTTGTTGGCTCTGATATGGGTGCTCCCAGGAGGTTTGGACCCATTAGTCTAGGATGCAATGGACGAACTGGAACAGGAGTTATCAATAGACGGGGTTGTTGGAACTGTTTCTGAAATGTCCTGTGTGGATGCGGCCAGGAGAACCCCTAGTTGAATTTGTGTCCAAAGGACCTCCGCATCATCCTGTCGACATCTGCCTCAGTAAGGCTCCTCAACAATCAAATGGACCTGGAAGCTGAAGCCACTGAAGGTGATTTCAATGAGTGCCTCTCTTGCAAGAAAACTGAATGAAGCCAAGCACTCACCGGCATTGGTGAGAAATGAGAAAGAGATGTCGATCATTGGATCTGAGGAATCCTCTGATCCATTTGTCTAGAAATTTTCTGTACCAGACCGAAAGGTTCTCTTGAGACTAGAGACTGTTTCCCGGTCTTGTCTGACCTCTTTTCTGATGCTTTGTCTTTCTCTTTTTCCTTGCATTTCTCCTTGTCTTTTTGTCTAGGTTCTTCCCCCAGGAGACGGAGAAGCAGTAAAGATGGAAATCAAAGCCTGGGCAGATACTCCTGTTTGTTAAGGGATCAGATCTTTTAAAACTAGTTTTTCCCTATGACCTTGAAGGGCAGTGATACCAAAAGAGTGACATCCCCCACATTCGATGTCAAGATAAGCTACCCCAATGCAACAGACATAAAGGGAATGTGGGTTCTGCAGCAATATCTTGTGGCCACATACTGTATATTTTTTGAATCCTTGAACCTTGCCTGCCATTGTAAGGGCAAGGTATCGACCAAAGCACAAGGTAGTCCAGTAAAAATACAAAAAAGTACATTTGCGTACATTTACCATAAATGAAGATGTTCGAGTGCATTCATGTTGGAGTCCTAACTGGTAGGATTTCCTGCCAAGGAAACCTTTGGCCAGACAACTACCAGAGAATTTCCTCCTCCTGTCAACGGTGAACCCCCTGACAAATGTCAGGGCATCTGGGTTTAAAGGAAGTCAGACTATGCCATAACCTCAGTACTTTCTTGCCCCAACAGTTAGGAGCCCCTAGTGATCCCTAAGGTTAAGGGCCTTAGCCCAGAAAATGCAAGGGTGTAGGCTTGAGCCTAATCCAGAGGAGGGGAAACAACCTGAATCTACAGAAAGAAATGCCCACCCCAACTTTTGGGGCAAGAGGGGAAAGACTACAATATTGAAACAGTGACTACACTTGAACATCTACAGCTATGTTAAGTGCACACAATTGTACTATGTTCTTTGTGTTTCACTGTTGACATCCCACCCGATGGGATGACTCCCAAAGCTAAGAGGGTGGATGGAGAATTTTTTTGGAGAAGATGGGATGTCCTGCAAGACTGCAGTGGCAAGCCCAGCTCTGGACATGGAGAAGGTTGGAAGGTGATAATGTTTGGTGAAGGTATATACAGAGGACCAAATAGCTTCTAAAATGTCCTTAGCAGACACCTCTTTAAAAAAGGCAGTAGATGTAGCAGTAGACCTGGTGGACTGTGACCTCAGAGTCTGGTGGCTTTTTTCCACAGCTGCTGTACCAAAACAAAATACAGTGGAATATCCATTTGGAGTTTGTTTGCTTAGAAACTGATCTCTCCTCAGAGCTACAAGCAAAGGTCAATGAATGAGGGATTCTTTCTCCCCCTATTCCAAGGGTTAGGAAAGAAGGTAGATAGGCAGATGGTCGGATACAGAGAGATCGCTGTAACCAGTTTAGGCATAAAGGAGGGGTTGGTGCTAAGAGACACTCTGTCAGGGTGGAAGATGATGAATGGACACAGACACACACACACAGCCTGAAGCTCTGATACCCTTCTAGCTGAAATCATGGCTAGTAAAAAGTCTGTCTTTCAGGTCAAAAACTTTATGACTGTGGAGGCAGCTGGCTTGAAATGAGGGAGGCTGAGCTTCTCTAGAATAAAACTAAGATCCCACAGGGGAACTGGAGGTTTTCTCGGGGGTCTAATGTGAATAACCCCTCTCAGGAACTCTTTTCATAAATGGGTGGTAAAAGAGAGGGGAGTGAGAAGGCAGATAAGCTGAAATGACTGAAGCGTGAATTTTAATAGAGGAATAAAAAAGCCCAGTGTCAGAAAATCCAATAAGTATGAAACAATCAGAGGAACATGACCTCAATGAGGGTACTTTTCCTTTTGTCTGCACCATACTGCAAATCTCTTCAGTTTGGTGAAGTAAGATTTTCTTGTACTATGTCTCCTGGCTTATTTTAGCATGTCCAGAACCTATTTGTTAAGGAATGTCCCCCAGGCTGACTTGTTATTTTGTCTTTGAGCAAAACTTTTCCAAGTGAGTTTTCTTTTGTGGCAAAAATGTCCATCTCTGGCACACCCCATTCTCAGGTTATGCTGAGAAAAACTTCCCAATGCAGTTGCCATTCATGAGGGTCTGACAGGCTCCTACTTATGTGATCTGCCAGTTGATTTCTTTCTCTTGGTATGTACTGAGCCATATGGTGCAGATCTATGGAATTTGCAGTTTCCCAGGTGCAGATCTATGGAATTTGCAGTTTCCCAAAGATCCATGTAATAGAAAGAGACAGTAAGAGTGAGTCCCCCTAATGTATGTACCACATAACCATGGTATTGCCTTGTCTTTACTAGTAATACACCTGATTTCCACTGGTCTTTGAAAACAATCAGGCTTTTTTGGACTGCCAACAGTTCTTTTTGGTTGATGTGTTTATTTTTGAACTGAAAGTCCCATCTGTATTGTGTCTGTAAGTTGTAGTAGTGAGCTCCCCAAGTCATGTCCAAGGTATCTGTGGTCAAGTTTAGTTCTGAGAAATAGTCCTGAAGGGGAGACCTGGATTGAATGACCTGGCCCAGGCCCACCAGGCAAACTCTTTTTTGAGACAAGGCAGAAGCTACACTCTGAAGTTGAGAAATTAGAAGTGCTGGCACCACACACTTCTGAGGTTCCATTGTAACTTCCTTATGTTGAGTATGGCAAGTGGGATCATGAACTCCCTGGCAGTGAGGTGGTTACTGTGAAGTTGTTTTAGGAAGTATTAAGTTAGAAAGGTAACCTTCTTTGCAGGAAGGAAAGCTTTTTGAAGAAATGAGTTGAACAAGTCCGCCAAAAACATAATCCTGTTTGTGGAGATGGTCAGAGACTTCTGGATATTGATGATGAACCCAAGGGAAGCCATAGTTTCTTAGGTGTAAAGTACATCTGATTTGAGTTTTTCTAGATTTGATGCTTGAATGAAGCAATTGTCTAGTTGGAGATAAATCTGAATGCCCTATAACCTGCAGAAGGCTATCATTGGGACTAGGCATTTTGTGAATACCTTGGGTGCAGTAGATAAGCCAAAGGGCACAGAACAAAAATGATAAAGCTTCAAAACTGCTCTGAAGCATAAGAACCTCATGTTGAGTTTTTTTTTTTTTTTTACAGGAATTTGGATACGTGCATTTTTAAGATCTAGGGTTACCATGTAGGCGTTGGGAGAAATCATGGGCAGCAATTTCTGAAGAGACAGCATTTTGAATTTTGGCACCTGCAAGGATCTGTTGGGCCTTGACAGGTCCAGGATAGGTCTCCAGATACCCTTTTTTCCTGGGATGAGAAAGAGCCTTGAGTAAAATCCCTTTCCTTCTGATGTGCTTTGTACTGGTTCCACAGAACTTTGGGTGCACAAAAGCTGTTCTTGCTTTATGGCCTCTCCCTTTTGAGCTGGTGGAATATATGACTGCGTTAAAGGTTGTTTGAACCAAAGTCTTTAGTCTCTTTTTATTATCTTCGGTACCCACTGATCCCTAGTAAAGAGAGTCCATTTTTTTAAGAAGAGGGGCATCCATCTTATGTGTGTGTGTGTGTGTGTGTGTGTGCGCGCGCGTGTGTGAGTGTGGGTGGGGGGGTTGCAGGGAGTTTAGGGTGGGGACGAGTAAGGAGGGATGGGGGTGTTCTTAGCATCATGATTGCTCCCTGCTGGGCTCCTGCTGACAGGACCCCACAGGCCTTTTGTAATCTGCTCACCAGTGTTTTGGTCACTGGTGCTGACTATGTTTCCTGTCCCTTCTAGGTCTCCTACGTCTTGGTTTAGACTGGGAGGCTGGAAAGGTCTTGGTAGGATAGTTACAGCTGACGTGATGTGGTTGAACCTGATGAAAGTCCTTGACGGTTTGTATGGACTTGTCCTTATCCTCCATATTTTTCAGTACTAGTTTAGCCTTAGGTCCAAAAAAGGCCATCTTCATCCAAAGTACCACCCAAAATACTGGATTTAACATGTTCAGTTAGGGAATGCTCCCTCAACCAAGCATGTCTTTTAATAACAGCTCCTGTAGCTGCTGCCCTGGTGAATGCTTCCAGAGCTTCATAGCCACAGTGCAAGCAATGCTTAACTACTTGAGAGCAGTAGTTGTGCAAGTCTAGCAGTTCCTTAGAGACAGCCTTATTTTCAATACCCACCCATGTTTGCTTCATCTGGTCTAAGAGGGTCTCTTGACACCTGACAATATGAAACTGGCAATTTAGTTGCCCTCATAACCAGAGTAGCACAGGTGTAGACTTTCTTTCTGAACCTGTCCAATGATCTACTTTCTTTGTCAGTTGGCAAGGGATTTTTTATGTGATAGCTCCCTTAGGACCCTGGGTCATCACTTCAGGATCTGATACAGGGTCCTTAAAAAGGTGCCTATGGGAATCCAGAACTCTGTAAAATCTGTCTGGTTTCCAACAGGCAGGGTAGAGGGAGTCTAGCTGCAAGGAGGAATTAAATAAAACATTGTTTACTACCTCTAAGAGTGGGGGAATGGCAAGAGGTTTATGCTAAGGACGTTTTAGGAATTCCCTGACCCTCTTCTTGGATTATGAGTAATCCTGAGCTTCCTATTTGAAGTGCTCCCTCAAGGTGTGAAGGGTTTCATCAAAATAAATGTCCTTGGGGGGAGGGGGGCTGAGGCAAGGTTCTCATCAGAATCTGAATCCCCACAGAAAGCAATAGATAAACCTTCCTCAAAGGTGGAGTCATCATTGTCATCATCTGAATCAAAGGAATCAGAACACTCCTGGGGAAATGTCGCCTTTCATCTTACCAGAATATTCAGGGACAAAACCTGGAAGAGAAAGGCATCCGCATATGACTATAGTAATCAAATCCTCAGCCAGCCTAATCAGGTCCTGTTGATAGATGAGTTTGGGAGGGGTAGCCGGTAAGCCTCAGCTGAGGCAAGCTGGATGCAGGCTTTTTATGTGAAGCCTTAGTCTTGGGCCTAAGGGTGTCATCAATGCTAGGGCCAGGATGTGTACAGACAGCTGAATCCTAAGAACTGTGAAGTGAGGTGATCTGATAATGGGAGACTACAGTCTGCCCTTTGGCAGTTTGTAAACAGTCATCATAAACTGGAACGTGCAAAGTGACTTCAGACCCAAACGATGAGCTAAGTCCTTCAGCTTATGTAGAAGTATAGGGACCCAGAGGCACAGCAGACTCCAAAGGGGGCTCAATAGAGGCATGTGCCATCACCTTAATCATCAGAGGGGACTGGGAAAGTATCTCACCTTCTTTGAAGATGGCAAGCCTAACAGGAAAGGCGAATATTGAATTAGTTTCACCTCGTACGCTATGCTTTGGACGCTTCGCCTCCTTATGCCTCTGGAGATCAATCGCAGCCCAACTGGTGGACAACATTATACGAGAAGGCCCCAATGACTTGCTAAAGTGCTTAGCTAAAACCTCAGCCCTATCCTCAATCGGTCTACTATTAAAGCAAGCACAGAACTGACACGTACGTCATGTTCTGGGCCTAAAGAAGTTGCACAAAGAGAGTAAAAGTCCCAGTGTGGTATCTATTTGCCACAGTGGACTCAGTTATTAACTTTCTCTGACATTAGTCAAGAAACATATGAAAAGCTCCCCAATGGTGTAGGTAGCTTTTGAAATCTTATTTCTCTGATGCGGACTGACAAATACATTGCTTCAGCATCTGACAGCAAGAAAACTGAGGTTAAGGTGCCAGCTGACTTCCTTTATACCTGGATATCTTTACATCTGTCAGGGTGTCTGTTTGCTCCAGGAGGAGGTGGAAATTCTTTGGTAGTCGATTCAGCCAAGGGCTTCCATGGCAGGAAAGCTCACCAGTTAGGACTGCAACGGTGAAACATGAAGAGCATTACTACACAATAGCCAACTATACACACGTATATGTGTGTGTGTGTGTGTGTGTGTGTGTGTGTGTGTAATATATATATATATATATATATATATATATACATATACATGTATAAATACATACACACAAAACATATATATACACACAGACACACACATATATACAGATTTATAAATAAATGACTCCAAGAAATTATGCTTTAAAGATAGAAAATTTAAGTAATCAGTAACTAAACATAAAGATATACATTTTTTTAAAGATGTATACAGACATTAAAGGGGAGGTGAAAGAAGAAACCCTGACAAAAATGGCACTGAGAAGAACAACTTAGCTGCAATTTATTTGTCATAGTCCTCAAAAACATGTCCTTCTTGAGCAGGTGGCAAATGAGATCTGAAGTATATGGGGAAGAAAGGTATTATGGGTAGGGAAGGAGTCAGAGCCATGGATCCATAGGTTTAAAAAGGCATCAAGGTAGGATCCGATAATCCAAAGGTTGAATCAGACAGAAAAAGACATCGGATCACAACTTTCAACAGAAAAAAATACTTTAAAATTTGTTTTAACAACTTTTTACCATAAAAGTAAAAAAAGCAATGCTCCCATTTAAAAATGAAACACTCATTAAAAAAGTACAGTTGTGTAAAATCTTACCATAACAGTGATGCCCTTTTCTTCACTTTTGCAGTACCCTACCAAGGGCAGCCCAACATCTGGCCAGTATACCAAAGCCTTAGGTTTTCAAGAATGTCATACATCACATATATGCTCTCTGCTCATGGTGTAGTGCATAAAGGTGATGTACAGACAAACATACTTCAGAAATTAATAGCCCCAGGAGGAGCACCGGTCCAAGGAGAAAAGTAGGAACATGTGCATACAGGAAAAAAAGGAGGAAGAGTAGAGGAAAAAGGGGGATGAGGAAAGGAGCAATCACTGAAGTGAAAAACATCTACTGTTATGGTAAAATTTCACACACCTGTGCTATGTCATTCCATATCACTATTGCAGTATTCTTCACTAAAGTGTACAAAAGCTCAAGAGGAAATATGGGAGGAGGAAGGCGGCCCAGAAGAGCCCTCAAGAAAGTCATGCAGGATAGCTCTGGCAGAGCTAGCTCTAGCCCTGGAAACATCTAATTTTTAATGCTTAGTAAAGGTATGGACTGAGGTCCATGTAGCAGCCTCAAGGATGGAACGGTTATCTAAGCCTGTGAAAAAGAACCACAGGAAGCCATAGCGCTGGTAGAATAAACCTTAAAAGAGACATAAAGCCTCTTCCTATAAAAGGGGTAACAAAAAGAAATGGCCTTAGACATCCATGAAGAGATGGTTTGCTTGGAAACAGCCAAACCTAGAGATTTGGGATGAAAAGAAACAAAATGTTGCTAAGACTTGCGGATGGCCTTAGTTGTATCCAAATAATACCTAAGCTGTCTACACAAATCTGAAGCTCAGACACTCTCTAAGCTGAAGTAAGGGTGAAAAGAAGAACATAATTCCATGTACAATGCTGCAAGGAAGCTGAAGCTGAAGGCTCAAAGTCATTTTTTCAAGAACAAAATTAAGGTCTCACAAAGGACGAATAGGTTGCCTGGGAGGCCTAATATGAAGGGCACCTTTAAGAAATATTTTGACCTCAAACCTAGAGGCCAAAGGAGAATTCAAAGGCATACAAGCAGAAATAGCTGAAAGGTGAGCTTTAACTGAAGAACATGCCAACCCAGCATAGAGCATTTCACACAAATAAAGCAGAATCAGAGGAATCTCCAGAAAAAAATGGATTCTGGTTACGAGCAACGATTTCTAGGTACAGGGTTTCCTGGTCTCAAAGAATGGACAAGTGGGGATGGATGAGAAAACCCATGTCTTGTATAAGGTAATTTGCTGTGATTATCCTTTTCTAGGTGCAGAAGAAGTGGGAACCAATGCCGTCTGGCCAAAAAGGGAGTCAACAACATGACTGTAGGGGAGTCTTGCTCTATCTTGACCAGGACCCTCTGTATGAGAGGAAGGGGAGGGGAAAGGACAGAGAAACATCCCCTTCCAAGAAAAAGAAAGGGCATCCACCTTCCAGGCCAAAGAAGTTGGGATTTTGGTGCAAAAAAGAGGAAGCCGTCTTCTCAAAGGGGACGCAAAAAGGTCTATCTGAGGAGTACCCCCACTGGTGGACAATGTCCAAAAACACGTCTCTGTGAAGCATCCACTCATAAGCCTGTGTTACAGACCTGTTCAGAGAGTTTGCCACAATGTTTAGCTCCGAAGGAATATAAACAGCTTGAAGAGTCACCTTATATTGGACAGCTAGATTCCAAACTTGAAAAACTAGTCTGCACAAAAGGTAGGACCGTGTCCCCCCCTTGCTTTCTGATTTACCACATCACTGTGGTATTGTCTGTAGAGATTTTGAGTGGCCATGGAAGAAAAACAGTATGAAAGGAATGAAGAGCAAGAAGGACAGCTCTCATTTCTTTTCTGTTGATGTGGTCTGACCTCTGATGATTGGGCTAAATACCCTGAATCTTGAGAGGGCCAAAAAGAAGCACCCCAACTCCACATTTAGGCATCTGAAAAAAGTTCTTGAGAAGGGATTGGGGGCTACAAAGAAAGCCTTGGCCTGACACACAGCTGATGAATCCACCAGTGAAGCTCAAGTCTGAATCATGGAAGAAGATGGACTAGAAATTCTAGAGGATTACAGTGTTGGAGCAATACTGACTTTGGGAACCACTCTAGCTTCCTCATATGCAGTCTGACTAGAGGTGGCACAGGAATGCCATGAATTCCACAGCCCTTATTCCTGGCTGTAACTAAAACTTGAGGAAGAAGGGATTGACAAAAGACAATTAGAACAATAGCCTTGGGAGGTGGCAGAGAAGCCAGCAGAGTAAAGGTCTACAGCCTGCAACAGAGAAAAACATGAACCTGAGAAGGAGTCAGAATGGATTTCTGGAAGCCTATAGTAGATTCTAGGCTTTGCAACAGACAAATAGCATAATAAAGGTGCTGAAGCAAGGTCTCTGGGGAGGAAGCCTGAACAAGCAGGTTGTCCAGGTAAGGAAAGATTTGTCAGCAGAAACAACGAAGAAAGACCAGGATCCCAAGAATATCGACTTTATTTCACTCTCTCTGATGTCTCGGCATACACTGCCTTCTTGGATTAGGAAAGATGTGTCCACTTCCTCCTGCAAAAGGCAATCACAGAAGTGAGGCATTTCGTGAAAACCCTTAGGGCAGTAGACAGGACAAAGGGCAAAGTGGAGAACTGAAAATGCAAGGAAGAAACAGAGAAACACAAGCATTTCCTGAAATGGTGATGTGAAGATAAGCGTCCTTGAGATCCAGAGAGACCAGGAAAGCCTGAGGAAGAAGAAGAGGAGGAAACAGAATCTGAATGGACAGCATCCAAAAGGAAGGGATCTTCAGAAAGGTGCAGAGCTAAGAAAGGTCCACAATGGGCTCCAGGTGCCTTCTTTCCTGGGAACTAAAAGCATTCTGGAGTAAAACCCTTTATTCTCCTGAGGAGCAGAAACTGTTTGGATGTTGCCTTAAGACCAAAGGCCCCGAATTCCATCCAGAAAAAAAGGCAGCTATTCCTGAGGAGGTTGGGGAATGACAAGAAAATGAGGAAGGGATTTCCACACCATGAAGTATCCCTGAAGGATGATGGACAGAACCCAAGAATCCTGAGTGATCCTTAACCAATTACGAAGGGACAGAAAAAGATGAACAGATAAAGGAACCTGACTTAGGATGGAGGTAAGCAGATATAGTCAGAAAGAACCTGGTTTGTCTGGAAAAGTAGGCTTATGAGTAGCAGCAGTCTGAGTACACTTAGTAGAAGGAACCCCTCTAGAACTTTTCTTACATTTGGGGGCAGGGTGAGACTGTCTACACACAATAGCAAGCTTAGTGGGATAATTTCCCTGAAATTCATGAACAGGGGAAACAAAAATATGCTTCAATTCCTACAAGGCCTTGCCCTTTTCTTGCAGGGACTTAAAAAGCACAGCAGCTGCAGAACCAGAGAGATTTTTATCATCAACGGCAGCATCCATCAATTTAACCTTAGTATCATCAAGCAAAGGCTGGAAGTGAAGCCAAGAGTAACGCCTCAACACAGAACCAAAAGCAGCAGCTATAGAAGAAGCATCAGCTGCATCATACATCAACATTTAAAAGAATGGCAAGCCACTTGGGAAGAGCAGCCCAACAAAGAGAGGGCTGATACCTTCCCCTCAGAATCAGGAAGGTCAGAGACAACCTCAGAAAGCAGAGCTATGACATACCTTGTCATATGGGTCTGATGATTAATAGCCCAAAAGGACAGGGTAGCAGCAGTATACACCTATTTACCCAGCTCCCCATGGCCCTACTGTTCTTGTCAGAAGGAAGAAGTTTAGCAGAAGGCAAAAGCTTTGAATGTTTGTCAGAAGAGAGAGAGAGAGAGACACAGCAGAGAGTTCAGCAGAGAGACGCCTACAGAGAAACTTACATTCATCAGGCACCTTATAAAACCTGACATACTCTTTAGAAGCTGAATGTTGGGAATCAGAAGCCTGAGAAGCTACTGAAAAAGTGTCCAACAGAGCAGCTAGGACCACAGGAACAACAGAGGGCTCAGGGAACTCCATCTGGAGGAGTGCATAATACCTCTTCTGGATGTCAGAAACCTGAAAACAGTCCCATTTAAAGAATTCCATCATACATGAGATAGTATCCCTAACACAGACAACCTGGGCTAATGGAATCTTCCTCCTCAGAACCAAAGTACAATGGAGAAGGAATCTGAGGAGTATGCCAGGAACTCTTGACCTAAGTCCAAGTCTCCATCAAAAAACTCCTGCTCTGTAAGCCTCTTAAGTGGAGTAGATAACCAAGGGGGGACAGGAAAGAGAAACTCCCTGGGTAGGCTCCAAGGCCATGACTGTATTAAACAACCCCTGTGTAAAATCCTGTCATTCATTTTGGGGATCTTTGGAACCAGGGGGAATGTGTTTAGCTTTCTGCTGCAGATTCAGAGGCATGTCAGCCCTAAGACATTAGTGGGTTCAGACCTTTACTGACACTTTATCAATGAAGTGGAACTTTCCTCCTGAACAAGAATGTGTGGAATACCCCTCGATCCCTTGAATATTATCAGATGAGTTTCCCCCTAAACATCTGCAATGGACGTCTGCAGAGCCTCTAAAGATGTGCAAGAAACTGGAGCCATGCCAGCCTCCAACATGATCATGGCAGAAGAATCCAAAGGAATAACTGGGTTATCACCAGCCTTGAGAGACGTCAGTGGGGAGGCAGTACAGCAGATTAATCTGACCTAAATTTTTTGGTCTTCTTGGCAGACAGCTGCCCCGCAGGATGGGATAATTCCACCACAACATCCTGCACCAACAACTTAAGATGTTGGTTTCTCAAAGTAGACAGACAAGGAAGAGATGACAACTACAAAGGGTCTTAAGGACAAATGTCTGACAAATCAAGCACTTAGTATTGTCATGAGAAGCACCCAAACAAAAAAAAAACTTCTTGTGACAGTCCTTATGGGAATCTGTCTCCCACACTGAAATTTTCCCTTTTTGGATAACATGTAAACTCGCAAACCAAAAGAAAAATGAGATAAGAAGAAAACCGCAACAGGACACATCTAAAAACAGCTTGGTAACCAGCACAAACGAAGAAGTATTCAGACTGACGATCATAGATGGTGTTTGGACTGGCAGCTAAGAAGCTCTAAGGTATGTGTGCCCATACATCACCTTTATGCCCTACGCCATGAACAGGGAGCATATGTGTGACATACAACATCCTTGAAAAACTAAGCCTTTGATACAGTGGCTGGATGTTGGGCTGCTCTTGGAAGGGCATCCCTTTAGTGAAGAAAACTAACAGTGATATGGAAAGATCATATTTTCCTATCTTAATTAATAAAAGTTTCAAAGTTTTCTGTCATAAAAAGTAAAGTGGACGTTCTACTCAGTGAAGGGAACTTATCTCCCCAGTAATGGAAGAGCATTAGAGACAGTTGATCCTCAAAAGCCCGCAGAGGAGTGCTATCCTCAGCAGCAGGAAATCACTAAATGGCTTGATGCTCAAGCCTGACTAATGGTTTGGATACCATAAAGCTCTGGAAGTAGATAGGCTGCTATATCCGGCTAAGGATATGACCACA